>NC_086202.1:8785000-9085000 GCF_035770615.1 Melospiza melodia melodia
TCAATGACTCTCAATTCCACCTGTTCGTTTCAAACAAATCAATAGCTTAAATGGTCCCATACCTGCCCGTCTAATTTCACCACTGGTTTTTTATTACTATTTAGACATACCTTCAGTGGCTCATTTCACCAAAATTTGTCCTTGGGAAGACCCTTTTTTTAAATTCACTTTCTCCCCCCCCCGCACCACACACACCCCGTCTTTCTTATTTTAAATGTGGTAAAAAGGGGAGAACTAAAAGGGATAAAATGACAGATGTGACAGTTAATCTGGCCAATGAATCACGGGGGTCTAGGTAAAGCCGCCAGGGCTACTGCGCTAATCTACAGCTCCCACTGACCACCCCACTGGCCCCCTAATACCATTATCAACCCTTAGATGAACAATCTAAATTAGAGTTTTGTTCGAAGAGGGTGTGAATTTGACCTCTGGTGCCAGGGAACCTCTGCTGTACATACAGATGGCAAAGTTCTGATGAAAATAAAAAAGGGTTTCTCTTTTAGGGGGGGTTCAGCGTCTGTATGTCTGTGCACACAATTTGCATGGTTTGCATCAACCACATTTACCCCTGGTCCCCCACTATTACGCCATCCTAAGAGAGGGAAAAAATGACCCAAAAAAAAGAAAGAAAGAAAGAAAGATAAAGTCCTGCACTGCTTTAGCACAGTTTTGCTGTTCTTTAAATAGCTACTCGCCTCCGGTATGTTTACATCCCACAGAAGTGTTTCTTTTTTTCTTTCTTCTTTTTTTGTGTTACACGGAGCTGTCCGGCACCCGAATAAACCGAATAAATAATCCCTGGGTTTGTGATACACTGGTAGAGAAGGAGCGGCACGGAGAAGTCGGGAGAAGCGGGTTCTAACACCACCAGATTTATTTGAAAAGAGACGAAATTTTGCCTTGGAAATACAAGCAAGCATTCATACGGAGAGCTGGAAAGGGACTGATGAGCTACACCATCACAGAACTGGTAAAAAGTGCCATTGGAGAACAATGATTAATATATAGATTTATATTTAAATATTCCCGGTAGGAAAACAAAGTGTCACTGACCCCACTTCATCTAAAAATACATCAATTTTCTTGTGAACTATTTGCATTACAGCAGGAAAGCAAACAAGCTGGCAAAGGATGAGGAAAAAAAAAAATGAATAGCTATTATAACTGTGTTGCCCACTGTGTTTTCCCTCTCTCTCTCTCTTCTTCTCTCTCCCCCTTTCCCCCCCTACATGTATGTCTTTATTTTTACTTGGGGTGGGGGCAGAGGTAGGCAATTTGATGAGGGAAATAACACCAAGGGATGCGATGCTTTAGGGGCTTAGGAGTGTGCATTTATTCTCCTTACTGGGGGAACTTTCTTAGAACTTCGCACTGCTTGGCTGAAGAACGGTGCTAGCACAGCAGCCTCTCTTGCATACAATCTATTTCAACAATGTAAACAACTCCATGCCTTTAGTACATGGAGCTTTCATATTTAAGGTCAATATTTACAGTTTGGGTTTTTACAGGTACCCATCAACATTGGCACACACCTCTCCCTATCAGGACGGTTAATAGGCTTGCTTTCTCTGCCTGCCTCTCTCTGCTTCCCCAGCACGACCACATCAGCACTAGTATCAAATTAACTCTCCGACTTTGAAACTTATTGATCTGCTATTAAGACACCAGTGAACCTGATGAAATGAGTGCTGTAGGTGCAGTCAAGACTTCAAAGTGTCACACAGCCACATAAAACAAGCGCCTTTGATCCTAACTCCGATCTGCTGAGGGTTTAAAGCCCAATTCTCCCTAAGCTGCCCTTCTCACTCGTCATGTCTGATGTCTCACCAACCAGCGACTTGATAATGTTAATAATGCAAATTTTAGCAAATGATTTTTACAATGGCAAAATTAATTATATGAATTTATGCTTCTTTCAGTGTCGATGTCTGATCTACAGAAAAAAAAATACAGTTGTAGCTATTACACTTGCAACGGAAACTGTGAGCACGTTCAGCTTTTAAAACTGTATTACTGCCTTTCTGCTCTCAGCTTCACATGGTCTCATTTTACTGCTAAAACTATAATTATTTATTATAAATTAACCTTAGATTGGGTTTAAGAGAGCTGAAAGAATTCTATCCAAAGTCTCCTATTGCTACGTATGCATTATTAAAGAAAAGCCACCTCCACGCTTTAGATATCCCTTTTTCTCCTTCTTTGTCACTTGTTCTCTCCCAATTTCTTTCCCATGTTCATTCTATAAATCCTTGTAGTGCAGTTGCACAGATTATTTTAAAACCACCTGCATCTCTAAAATTGCACCAACTAATAATAAGGTCTTTCTACATTTATGAATGGCAAAAGGAGATTTCATATTTAGGGATGAACATACAGCAACCTTCAAAGCTAAGAAAAAAAACTCCATCCGTGATAGTTAAAATGTACATTTTAAATACATGCAGCATATTTTCCTGTAATAGATATTGATTATTTTCTTCATTGTTAATAATATTTTATAAACATCTTCTAATTTTTCACCTGAATTTGTCAACAAGTATTCAATGTTTAAATAAATTTGATCTGAAAACATCAATAATTTGATTTTTCAGCTGAAAGAGTTTCTCAAAAAAATCTATTACAGAAGTTTCTCGACTTGATTTTGGATGGAAGAATCACACAAATGGCTCGGTTATCTTACCCACGCTATGTGTGAACACACAGCTATCCTCCTCCTTCTCCTGAAAGCTGCACTTGCAGGATTTTTCTTTTCTGCTTTTTAAAAAACAGAATTTGCTAAGATATCTTATTTAGTGCAGAATATTTTATCTTACATCACCTGAAAAATCCACTCTCTATTACATTTTCAATTACTAAGATGCAGTCAAATTGTGTACATTTAAACTGAGAGGTGTTCCTCGGTTCTGTGCCTGCAACTAACCAAGAAAGAAAATAACAACTAAATTTGTCTCTTCCTTTCTACTTTTTGAGACGCAAATATGGTAGCATCTTTAGCTGTGCAAAGTTGAAAAGGAACAATATTTTAATTGATTCCCAGAATAATTTTTTTTTAATTCAGTCAGTGTGTTTTCCCAATTTTACTTTAATAAATTTCGATAGTAATACCTTTTGTGGATTTTTTTTTTTTTTATGTTGATACTCACTTAACCTACTTGCAATTCTAAAGAAGTCAACACTTGATTGTGACAATGTTCAAAAGAATTTCCTATGCCACAAGCACAGTAAAAACTTTCACCAATTAGTGCGGGAAAAAAGGAGGGAAAAGCCAGAGCGCTGGTGCTCAAAGAGCCAGGCCTTGCGGCAAAGCTGTCATGTCGAGTGGATTGATCAACAGGACCGCAATTTCTAATGGCATGTTGTCATGAAAAGTCAGCCACGGGGAGCCACCTGCTTTACTCCTCCTAGACAGCTAGCGAAAGGAAGGGGAGAAAAAAAAAAAAGAAAACAACCCACCCCGCTCTGTACCTAGTTCTGCCAGTCCCTTTTGCTAACAATTTTGGTAAGGGTCTCCTGATTTTTATTCAATAGGAATATGTCAAATCTCCAACCGTATTATCCAGCCTCTAAGATTAGAGTGGCACAGAAGGCTGATGCTCTTTTTTTGGGGGGGGAGGAGAACGGGGGGAGAGGGAAAAGAGGATGAAAAAAAATTATCTCTATCCCCCAAATGCTTCTCAGATCAGAAAATACATCCGTCACATCTCTAAACCAACAAAGTTTGTCAACGGCTTACAAGGTACATCTAAGACATTCTGCAAGTCAAGAACAACACAGAGCGTAGACCTTCTGTGCGTGGCTTTATTTCAGCACCACCCTCCTTCACCCTCGCTGAATCATGAAAGCCTGCATTTGATGTGCGGTAGTTGCTTTGTTTCAATTTAGTTTACCTCTAAAACTTTCTGGATCGGCTCATTTATCCCAGGATCACGGCATCGTTCAGTCCTGGAAACCTCTCTTAGCTGGCATGGCCAACATTTACGAATGAATTGCACAGGCAATTGTGCAAAACGCTGTGCTGAAGACAAAGATAACAGCTTCCTTGTTTTGCTGTTGGAATATTTACTCGTGCTTGATGGAACATAATTAATACTCCAAGAACTTCCACCAACTTACCATTGAATAACAGTGCCAAATATCTGTCTTAATCACTCTCCAGGAATGTACTAGTGTCGTTTTAACCCATGGCTTCCATTCCCACCACTCAAAAGATGTGGAGATTTCCCATTCTAACACATACGAAAGCTAAATATGCTACTTTCATTCTGCTGTGTCTCACAGAATGTACTGCAATTGCTGAAGGAATTAAAGCCTAGTTGAAAACATACTCTTACACTACACTGTAAGAGAAAACGGAAACATTGGACTTGGCAAAATCTGTTTGGAAACCTGTGACAATTTTTAAGCTTTTTTTTAAACATACGTTTTTGTTGATTGTTGGAACATACATTTAGTTTTGTTTCAATTGTCCAAAAGATTACACGTTTCATACCTGTTTGCTTAAGAGGGTCCAAACCAAAACTGTAATGTGGACTAATTGCCAATTTTGGTGATTTTTTTGGGAAACAAACCAGAAAATTTGGGGGGAAAATTTTCCAACAACCCTCATCTATGTACAAAAGAAAAAAGTCAAATAAAAGTTAAAGAACTTTTAAGTTCATGAAACCAAACCCCACTTGGCATGCAAATCACGTACTGTAACCTTTTATCGGCGCAGCCTCTGGTCTCATCAGTCGATGAAATTCTCAGCCCGCGGCAACAGCTTAGCCGAGGGACGCAGACCAATGAGAAAATATTCATTGTGTTAGCATTTCAAATGGCGAGAAAGGAAGAAGAAGCGCTAACTGATCACTGCCCGTGGAATTAATTGGATATTCCAAGAATAATGTCTCTCACTGAAGATCCTTGGAGGCTGAACGCTAGTAGAGACCACATTTTGTGCGGCGCCTTCAAAAAGAGACCGCTTGGGGGTAGTGGACATATTAGGGTTTTAGCGCATTTCCCTAAAGGCCAGAAAATAATCAGATTCACTGAACCAAACTCGGCTAATCCATTCCATAATTATACACACAAATCCAATAAACTTTGTCACATTACTGGAAAATTAAACTATTACAGTGAAGCCTTTTGCTACTTTGAAAAAAGTTTGAATTCCCGTTTTATCCAAGGAAAAAAAGGTGGAAAAACCACCTCGGCGAGAGTCAGAAGTTTTGGAGGTTGCACATGCAGGCGTACACGCTCACATAGATGCACATGCACTGGAGCCCAGAGGAAGAGTAATGCTTAGCTGTAGTCTTCTGTTATGCTTAACGCCCAGGTAGGTGTCCCACAGCTTCCTTCCTTTATACGGAGGGGATTTGCGTTTCAGCTTTATTGCACATAGCCCAAGCATATGCAATGACCCTGTCCAATATTAGTACAGCTTTCCTTAAGACACATCTTAATCTAACCTTTTCAAGACTCTTTTGCTTTCAGACTCAAAACAGCATAAAAAATGAGCATTGTTGTGGAGTGCTGAGAGATTGAACCAAGGCTCTGGCTTGGTCCAAAGCAGTAGCCCTCTGGATAAACAGCTGCTTCTGCAACTAGATAAGCTCCATAGACCAAAAGGTAAGAGGGGAGGGAGGAAAAGAAAGAAAGAAAGAAGGAGAGGGGAAAAAAGGGAAGACGAAAAAAAATGAGATTAGGAACCTTCCCAAATGTTGCATCTTTCCTATCGACCGCTGGCCTAGCGTGAGGTGTCAATTTTGACTCCAAAGAGAGCACACGAATTCGCAGCGGTCCCATTATGCGGTCTCTGTGCTCATTGTAAATTCTGTCAACGAAGTCAATCTTATTAACTTCCGCACTGGT
The DNA here is from genome assembly GCF_035770615.1 of Melospiza melodia melodia. Classification (NCBI taxonomy): domain Eukaryota; kingdom Metazoa; phylum Chordata; class Aves; order Passeriformes; family Passerellidae; genus Melospiza; species Melospiza melodia. The sequence continues at coordinate 8,790,851 of NC_086202.1, forward strand.
TCACACATGACATTTTCTTCAATTTTCTTGCTGACATCAAAAACATCAATTAGCAGCCCGAAAATAGGAAGGAACGAATGACAGAGCCTGATAACGTCAACTATTTGAAGCCAAGGGTAAATCTATTCTCCAGTTCTGAATGCGTTCATTACAATTGCATTTTCAAAGAAGACCTCCAAATAGCAAAGAAAATTAAATTTATCATCTAGAAATGCCTAGAAATTGTTTTTTTAATCCTATGTCTATCTCTCAATCCCAGAGTGTAATACAAAGTATCGCAATTCAGTTTTATGATAACATGCCACAACTTTAATAGAAAGTTTATAAAATATGCAGCCCTTGCCATACTTCCTATCACATAACAACTACAAGGGGTGAGAAAAAAATTTGTCCAACAGATTGTACCGTTGCCTTGTCTGCTCCATCAGTTCTCATAGGCTGGGACAGCACTTAGACACACACATGCGCGCGCTCTCCCGGTACATGCACACACATCTCCCCCCCTTCCATCCATGCTTGTGAAGAATTTATGAGCTATGCAATATCCAGTGACTTTAAAACCCCAGCAAGCACTACATTACCAGCGTGCAGGGGAAAGGCGCGCGCCAGAGCTGCCTCGCATTTGCATTTGCCCAACTCTTTTCATGTTTCAGAGAAAACAAACCCAACTCCCTGCCCGGGAAAGCAAAGGGAAAGTCCAACCAAAGACTTGACGCGAACTGTCAAGCGCCAAGAACATGCATTCAATCAGCTGCCAGAACTTCCGCTCACTGAACTCTCGCCCTCTTTTCATTTTATTGACATTTTCAAAAATAAATACATAAAAATAACCTCCCCGTAACACAGAAACAAGACACCCGTGTCAACACAACATGGTCCATTTGCTGTGCTCAGCAACAAGTTTCAAGAGAAAGGTAAGCGTGTTTAATACGAGGCAAAAAAAATCGTAAGGCAATAAACCTGGGTTTGTGGTCTTTAAAGAAGCCCTGGCTTGCTTTATTTATTTATTTATTTATTTCCTTCGCCGCTGTGCCTGCTTTGTGAGCCACCGTTTCATGCTTGTATTACATCTCCTAGGGAGTGAATAAAAGCAAGTTTAGTGGTGACCAAAGACACTCACTCGGACTTAATGCAAACAGAAAGAGCAGCTACACCACGATAAACAGATCACATTCCTTCAGCCCACTGATTTTTTGATCTTTTGACATTTTTTAGTTCCTTCCTTGTCTTTTCCTCAATGTCACAAAAGACAAAATGTCTCGGCAATTGATGGCTGGGGTATCTATTAGCTTTCAAGCCACCTTTTTTTTTTTTTCCCTAGCCCTGGCTAAGAAAGCACAAAACAGAAAGCTGAGAACTGGCAAGGAAACAAATTGTGGGAATCATCTAATTTAATGGGCTCATCATATTCTGGGATTTTGGCTTTTCCACATCTGATCTGTCTGGTAAGCAGCTGGAAGGTGAAAAGGGGGAAGGAAAAAAAGGTTACATTGAACTGATTTCTGTAAATTTATTTTGCTACATGGAAACAAACTGGAGACGACAGAGGGGAGGAAAACAGGAGGAGAGCTCCTGGGAGGTTTGGTGCGGTGCCTCCGTGTCTTTCGCGGTGTTTTCCTGCCCGCGCACAGAAGCGAACCCGGTGCAGAACGAGCGTCTCAGCTCAGCCGTGCTTGGGGGGATGCTGGACATGAAACAGAGGCTACTGGAGCCTGGAAAACTTGTACAATTATTTTGGAGCAGAAGAGAAAAAATAATCGTGAGAGTCTGATGACTGATGGTGAATCTGCCTGCTTTTTGTTTTGTTTTCAAAATTTCATTTTGGACATTTTACTGTTTGCCACAACCCTTGCCAATGCTGAGCAGAATGAAGGTGAAGCACAGCTTGTGTTTTACCTCCTATCATTTACAGCAGATGACTGTAACTTGTTCTTAGAAGATTTTTTTGGTTTAGGCAAATGAGTAATTAGTCACAAACCAAAACTGTTTAAAACAAAAGCAAATCAGATTGAAACACACAATGAAACAGTCACTATTTAACAACAATAATAAGTAAAATGTAAAAAAAATTCTAGGCAAACTATAAATCTTCAGAAGACAATTATGCAAAAATTCTCAGCGACTATTTGTGTTTGGTTTGGAATGCAAAACCTGTAAAAAAAAACACCAGAGAAAGTGCTTCTTTTGATTTTACAAGATACCATAAAGCAAAGAAGTGAGTGGCACAAGAAAGATGAATTATTTTACAAGCAAATCTACCAGTGTCATTCAAGGAACAGACACTTTAAGCACAGAAGGGAGTGTAAAACAGAATGAATTTGTCCTTCGACAGCTTTTTTTATGTTGTTTTGCATTTGAAATTTCTAGGAATCTGCCTTTTCAAGTTAGGGCCTGATCCTGGTAATCAACTGTAAATGGGAGAGTTTTTTGCTTGAGAAAGGACTTCAGAGTCTCTGACTGCATTCAATCAAGTCTGCTGGACCACAGGCAGGGAACACAGTTTTGTCTTTTTTATCAAATTCATATGTCTGACAAGAATTGACTCATTTTTGCCAGCAATGTTGCTATTTATCTTGATGTTGAAATTGCATCCACTTGGCAGAATAGAGATAAGGAAACTTGACTAAAAAGAAAGAAAAGGGTAGTATCTGTTAAGTGTAAAATATTTTCTCCAAAATATCATGAATCACTAAATTATTTCTTCTAAAACATGAAATATTGTACTGCATGCCAGGAATAAGCTTCTTTTCCCCTCTTTAAATAAGTTCGAGTTCAACTCAAAGAAGCAGGTGCATATTCTGAAATCTTTATCAGCTTAAAAAAAATGAGGGAAAAGAAATCTGGAGAGGAGCTAGCTCAGCTTCTGCAAAAGCACACCTTAACTTTGCTGCTTATACGAAAAGTTGATCGGTGCTCAGGTAAACCCCTGGGCTTGAAAAGAAGAAACAGATTTTACAAAACACCCCTTCTATTTTATTTTCCCTCGTCATTTCAGTCCGGAAATCCCAGCGATCATCCCTGCTATTCATGTGTTGATATTATCAGAGGTTTATAAAAAAAACATGTCTGATGAATTAAAACATGTGACTGGCCAACAGCAGCAGCCCAACTGACCACAGGTTAGCGAGGGGGATGAACTATGGTTATGTTTTTTTAAACCCCACGCTGTCCTTGGAACGGAGGCTGCATTCGGCGCCATTAGATACAGCTACGGTGCTCTTGATCTATTATTTACAAAGAAAAACCCTTCACTACTTAAGTGGCCCCTTCTACTTCAGCCTTCAATTTCAGCTGCATCAAACAACCTGGGGGGGGGGATGAGAAAGGAGGGGGGGGGGGAAAACTTGAGTTCATAATGTAATTCTATGCAAGAGAAAATTATACTTGAGTAGAGAAAATACAGAATGCCTGGAATAAGGTTTGGCATCCAAACTGCAAACCTATCAGCTTCCTGAAAAACTGAAATTATAATAATCTTAGTTTTTAATAAAACTATGTGGGGTTTTAAGGAATTTATACACAGGTGCACAAAACAATTTAGCTCTTCTTTTAAAAGTAAGATGAAAGACTGAATGCGAATTGCAGGACTCCTCATTGTAAAAAAATCACCATATTTCATTAAAATATAATTTTGCATTAAATTCTGTAATTATCAAGACTATTCTTTAAGTCATACTGCATTCAATCTAATTAGAAAGCTTAGATCTCACCTTTGTACTGAACTTTCAACTCTCTGATGCCAATTAGAAACTATTTTAAATGAATTTCCCAATTAAACTGACTCCTGTGATCAATTCTGACAGAAGATAAAACCCAGAATTTTCAGGGAGGGGAAAAAAAAAGGAAAAAAAGAGAAGCATAGAGATGTACAGCCTATCTGTATTTCTGAAAATATTTTGAATGGTTTTTGCATCCTTATTATGATGAATATCTCATCTCCTGTGCCTGAAACATCCTCTCAGAAATAGCTTATATCAAAAGTGTTTAAACTGCAATTAGTATTGTTTCATTATTCAGCACGTTTCCATTTGCAATAAATACCTTGTTTTATTATACTCTGTATTTGGTTCTCATGTAATAAACTATCACATTAGATGAATTATAAATGTAAACTATTAACAGTTTAGATTCTTTTAAGTTGTTATCAATTTCAGGCTTTTGACAGCTTAAAGGAAATTCTGTAAACATACCTCCTCTCTAGAAAACGGCTTCTATAAAGCCAAGAGCCACCTTACAATTAATAAATGGCTGTATTCTCCTTTTGTGGAGAACAAAATTAACTGAAGTTTCCCATATAAAAGACCATATAATTAGCATTAGTAAAACGTGGCGAGATATTCCGACAGCCTAATTATATCAATGAGTCATCTAACTCTGCTGTTTGTATCAATTCAATTTATCTTCATTTCAGTCAGAGCAGCCTGACGGATAGGTATCATTAGAGGTGACAAAGGCTCCCGCTGCAGAGAAGCGCAGGACAAGGCGATATCCCAGATAAGGCAGCCCCAGACCTTCCGACGCGGCGGAGCTGGAAATGACTCCTTGTACACACATCACTGCCTCCACTAAGGGTGCCTACAAGTTATCATTAGGCACATTCATTGTTAAAGACTAACCAGGTCAGTGTTTCTGATCAGGTTGCAAATTAGACCAATTGAAGTGCTCTTAACCTACAGACTGGTGTCAGTAAGGACCTAACGGTGCTGAAGCTACATAGTAATGTGCACGGGCACACCACCATTACTGCACATTTCATGCTGAACACAAACAGATTTAAGCAAAACGATTGGGGAGGGATGTGTATAGAGAATACAAATTACACAGCGACATAATGCTGTTGTTTTAGTGCCATTTTGTTGCAAAACAATTGCTCATCAGCGAACATATTAACCAAAAGTGCAGACTTGGGCAATGAGAGCATTAGAGGTGCAGATAAACATGTCATTATAAAGCCAAGGAACGAACATGCATTTCTATTTCAAATTATAATCCTGCTGGCTTTCCATATAATAGTTAAATAATAGTTTTCAGAAATACAAATGATGGCTAAATGAGGGGTTTAAAGACTGATCTAACATGAGCATTATACTTGGCTGAAAAAGCTGATGTTGGGAAGGAGGGGGGGGAGAGTAAAATCGTTTCACTTCCCACACTTACTGTTTTCTCCTCCATTCTATTTTCCTGCATGAATTCTAGCAGTGAGGGTTGCATCCTGCCTGCTCCTGTCCGTGGGGCATGGCACACTAGTGAAACCAAACCCATGGAGCACCAACACATAGAAAATACCTGCATGAAGTTATGCTTCTGCTTTTCATGTAGTAAACCAGCATGCAAGGCACTCATCTGAAGCACGCAAGCTATCAGTGCTTCCCTGTTTGACTGCTACATGTTGGATAAAATGGGCATTGTTTTTGATGGGCTATTAAAGGATTTTTATTTGGAGAGCTTCCTCCCAAGTTGGATCTACACAGGTAGAACAGTTAATAGGTGTAGGCTTGAAAGTTGAAAGGATATAGCCAAAATATTCAAAAACACACAAGAAAAAAATCACGCAGGATGCACAAGGTTGAGCAATACAGCAATTCACTAAACAAGTTTGGTACATGAATTTAGGAGCTTGGTGTTGCTTTAAAAAAAAAAATACATCCCCATCAGCAAACAAGAGAGATCTCCACACCAGTGTCAATCATATATTTTCTAATCACTGCACAGAAGTAGGGACAACATACAAAGAGCATGTCCATTAATCAATATGCAAAGAATACATCGTCTCAAGAGTATGTATTTATGGTTATAAGTTAAGATGATTATGCAGCATGAATTTCTGAGCTGGGAAACTCTTTATCAGCTAACAAATGGCAAGCAAACCTCAATTTAGAGCCATGTGCAGTTATGTCCTTAAAGCTACTTAAAGAATTCAAGGAGAATTAAGCTGAAATGAGTGACAAGGTGGAGAGGACACAGGACATTGCATGACAAGCAGTGACCAGCTGGAGCATTTCAGGTCAGCTGATAAGAAAACGGTACAAATTGTCTGACCTGGGTCATTACAACTGATAAATGCAAGGAAATAACAACCTTGTACGTGCATTCAAAGCTGTCCTGGGGTTACTGTAATACCCTGGGTTGGTCTCTATTGGGTGGACAATTAGTACACCAAAGAGCCCAGCACAACCCACAGGAGGAGCCCCTCAGCTGGGATCCAAACCCCCAGAGTTTGGATGGTGCTGGAGAAGATTAGATTTGGAGACATCAAGAAGGACTTCTAGTATTCACTCCACACTCCCAAACTGATGAGTAATAGCAATTTTTCTCTCAACAGCACTTTCTTTGTATGAGCACACTCACTGCGAGTTTAAAAAAATGGAACAACCACAACTCCAAATAAAACACAGAACAGAAGAAGAAGGAAATTAGTAAGTGTCTTGTTAATTAAAAAAATAATTAAGTAAAAGCTTTTCAGACAACCTGACTCAAATTCTGAATGAGCTGCTTCGCAGTTTAGAATCCAAGCCAGAGGATGGTTACAAGCTCAAAACAAGTGTTATTACAGACTACTATCTAGACATGGGCCAAACTAAACAAGGCTTTGAAGATCTCCAGACAATGCTCTGAATGGGAACCTGATCCAAATTCTACCACTTGTTTTCATCTCAAATTCAACTCAAAACCAGACAAACCTGGATGCTTTCACATGCACTACTACATTTTTTTTTTACTCAGAACACAATGAAGACAAATACACACAAGCCAAAATAAACCAGTGAGCCAGGATCTGGAAAAGTAACCTGAAAAGTGAAATAAAGACTGGGATGGATCTTTTTTGAAGCAGTCCTCCAGAAAAGGACTACACACACACACACACACACACACACACACACGTGCTGCATTATCTGTCTACAAGACTGTGTGTGCTGTCAATTGCTATTACGTATCTGAACTTGCAGCAGCAAATGTCAGCGGCTCTTACATAACTTACACTTATTTCAGCCTTATTTTTCATGTGTTTACAAACATGGCCTCTAACTTTGGGTCTGGGGTGAAATATAGCTGTGCAGCATGTGTTTCTAGAAATACTCCATTATTGTAAAAAAATGTTGAAATAAATTAAAATGAATGTGTTTGGGGTCTCTGGTGAGATATGGCTCTTAAAGTGTTCCAAAAACTGGCATAACCTGGATTACAACCCTTTTTCTATGGAGAAGAGAGGCAATACCACTCCCTTGCATCACACCTGAGCACAGAGCTGGACGGACTATCTCCCAGAAAAGACACAGTTCTTGGCATTCCTGCTGATGCTGTTTCCACACTCAGGAAGCATGGAGGCACTCTAGAGCTAGAAGTTGTCCAACAGCAAAGGCTCTAAGTAGCAGCTCTCCTTGAGAGGGTGGCATTGCCAAAGGTCCTTCCTTCCTCCTCAAGCCACCTCCTCGAGGTGAGAATTTTCTCATCTTAAAGAAACTCATCTTCACAAGACTTCTGCCAGGTAGGGAAGGCCACTGTCCCCAATTTACAGGAAGGACACGACATGGGGAAGACCGTGTAATTTACTTCATTTGTCCATCAGTGGGGCAGGATCCTGAACCCACATCTGGAGCTAACCTCCCAGGAGCCATTCTGTAAAAGTAATTATGTGTCTGACCTCAAACAAATAGTAGGAACTCACTGTTTAAAAATTCATTCTCTCTCCTCTTATCATGGAAATAACAAGGTATAACAAGACTCAGCCATGGGCAGCTGAATGCAGTTATTTCTGCAGAGGGATAAAGCTTTGAACCTTAACTGATGTGTAATAGTTAAATATGGTCACAACCCCAGTCGCTATCCCAGAACAACCTAATGTCCTCTTTCTTCCCATTTCCTCCCCCCACCAAAAGTCCAATTGTTCTGAGGGGATAGAGATTAATGATATTCGTACTAGAATAACAGCTACAGGGGAAAAAGCAAGCAAATATATTACAGGACCCAAATTACAGTAGTAAGAAAATACATCGTGCTGTGATGTACAGATATAAATGAATTAATCCTGACATCTGTTTCTTTTGCAGAGGAATTAGTCATAGTTTGAAGCTGACCTTGCAAGAAGCATGCAAGGTGATCAACTAAAAATGGATAGTGTGCCCTCTTCCCTGTCATGGAGATAATACTCTTCAACCTCCCAAACCGCACACTACAAGGTGTTCAGCAAAGGTCACCCCACTTTGTACACTGAAACTGAGAGCTACTGGACAGTCTGTGCATTTGATCCAGATCATCCAAAGGTCAGACAGGTACCCTGAGTCCCAGCTCAGTACAGCCCATAGCAGTAGCACAGTAGATTGCCAGTCAGTTTTTCTCTAAATTTTGATTATTTTTTTTTTCCCCTGATCTTAGAAGAATGTTTTATCTGCAACCGTCACAACGTGTAAGAGATTACCATCACAAAAGCTATTTTCATCTGGTCAGGTGGCTTTTTTTCACAACACATCATGGTGCTTCCTGGCATTAAGACACTTGTCAAATCATCTTTGTGGCACATTTCCAGACTTAAAAACCAAATCTTCATGCACAAGTTTGGGCCAATAGTTAAAAGGCAAACAAAGCCAGTGATCCTAGCAGGTTACAATGCTCTTGCCATATGCTTCCCTTCAGGCTCACATTTTCTGCAAGACGTGAACTAGTGTCAGTAAGCTAGAACTGCTGATTGCATGCTAAGATTAATACAAGTATTGAGGAACTTTGTGCCTCCATTGTGTTTCACCAATATTTTTAAAGAAAATACATTAGCATGGAAGGAAATGTGGTTCCTGCATAAACAGTAGAGCTATTTTTCAGAAAGACTTTAGAATCAGACACACAGTGCATGCTTGAAAAATAAACCCACACTCAATAGGCTTTTCTTAGTGAGCCCCAATGTCTTAAAAGGACAAAGAAATCCTGGTTTTAATGAACTCCCTGAGTAAGTTTTTACATAATATATTTTAAAAAGTGAATAAACCTGTTTTAACGTGATAGCTTCCGTAGGGCTCAAGAGACATTCTAGTCTATTGTGTTGGTGGATTAACTCTATTCAGCAAGGAAGAGGATACCAACATGTTCTATTATGCCCAACAACTGCAGAGATCTGCACGAGTGAATGCTGTGCTCACACGTGTGTGCTGAATCATCAAATGCCCTTTCCAGCGAGAATCTGTATCTCCAACTTCCAGATTTTGCTGTGCAAGTTACTTAAGCCTCGTTGCTGTGCAATGCAAGTCACCCTAGTGGAGACTCCTTGCTCAAAGGATGCTCACAGCCCCTGGGTGCTGCTGGAGGGAACAGCCACAGTGCAGGACACAGCCACGCTGCAGCCTGCCCTGCACCTCCACCACGCGTTAGGAAACCTCAAGCACTGGCATCCAACCTGAACTGCCACATTCTCCCAAACTCTCACAGCCCAGAAATAGGGGAAAGCCCCTTCTCCCTGGAGTGGGATGGGGGCCCTCCAGCAGATCCATGGGGCAGAGGGCAGCCAGCAGCAATGATTCAGGGGGCCCTGGTTAGATGCACTGGATGATCCACGCTGCAGCCCAGCACTTGCCTGACAGCTCTACTTTTGGTTAAACTGCATTTTTTGGTTTGCAAATGTGGGAAGTGGGAATACTTTGGGCGAAACCTGGCCCCAACTAAGAATGAGCAGCTTTGCAACCCATTTTCCCTGAGGGCAGCATTTTGCTCACTTTTTTTTAAGTCAACACCAGGCAGAACACGAAGTAAAGTATTCCTCTTTGCATTTCACAGAAGAAGGTATTCAAATACTGGAGGCTATCAAAAAGAAGAAAAACTTTGTTTCCGCGTGCCTTCACTAACAGACTGAATTTAAAAACAATTAGAAATGCTGCAAAAAAGAAATTAAATTTAAAAATCCTAGCATATAAAGAGATTAGGCTTATGCTATACGTGGCAGAGTTGCCCCCAGCCTGAGGTTTTTGTCGACAATTCTTGATATTTGGTCTATTTAGCTTCTGGGCTTCACCTTCTGCTTCCTCGGTGTGAGCAAAAGAAAATCTTTTATTCTTTTACAGATGGGGTTTTAAGAGGAGGCTGTTGATTTCAATCAGTCGTAGACCTTTACCCTGTAATACAGTCCTCAACGCAAAGCCCTGTGTCCTTCTATTTACGTAAAAGACTCCCATGCTATGGGGCCCCACAGAAGGCTCAAATATCCACAAAGAAAATACCTAGGAATGACTCTTCCTACAGCTGATCTGGTAGAAATCCTTCCACCTGCAAAGACACGCTTTTGTGCACTGTCTCCCTCTGAGATGGGCTGTGTGAAACCACAAAAATGCAGCTCCAACGGCACAAGCTCCATCTGCACTATTAAGGCTAATCCAGCATTCCTAGACTGTGGTGCGAGACATTCCCAGTATAGACCTGCTCCAGCAGCACTCTGCCAGTGAGTTAAGTACTCTAAAACCATAACTCATCTCATGTTTCCCCGGCAGCCGCGCCAGGTCAGGCGATCCCGGCTGCTCTCCCGCGCCTTGCCCTCCTCGCCTGCGTCCTGGCCGTGCAGCTGGTGGCCAGCACACACGGTGAGCTGGACACTGGGACTGACCCCAGCCAGGGCCACCAGCCTGAGGGCTTTGAGAGTGGCTATTTTTAACTCAGAGCCCTTCTGTGATTTGGTCTCCCAACCACGGCAGTAGAGATGGGAGTATGGTTTATAACCCACTTGAGTGCGTCCAACCATGGGCAACAGCCCAGGTCTGCCCATCTCTAGGATTCACACCACAGCACATCTGATCCCACAGTGAAACAGTTTGGGAAGCTAAATCCACACACTGAAAAAAAACAAAACTAAAAAAGATAAAGAAGAAAAAAGGAAGCCCTCCTCTGCCAAGTTATCTGTCACTACAGCTTTTTGAGTTAGCTAACAGGAGTCAGAAAGACCAGCACTGGGTGGGGAGAAATGCTGCAGAGCCATGGTGAGGCCATTCCCTTCAGCTGCTTCAGCCTGATGCTCTATCAGCCATATCCCAGACACAATCTGCATGGGGGGGGTGACTGCTGAAGCTGGCATGGGCACTGAAAGAAAAGCTTGTCAAGCTCTACCCTTGGAGCACACACAATTTAAACTGGAGAAAGCAAGCTTCAGCCAGCATGGCTTCACAACGTTTTGCCCTCCAGTGAGCAAAATCAACCATATCATCAAAAGCGCAGTTTTGCTGGCATAATTGCATTTATGGAATCACCAGGGATTTTGCCTGAACAGCTACAGCAGTGTGGAAAAAAACCCAAAACCAAACACACACTTCATCAATATCCTTGACCAATGTAGCTGTGTTGGCAAAACTCTTCAGAGCAGCCCTGGCCTGCATTACTATCACAAATCATATCAGAAAAAGTATTTTTCTCCTGCTTAGTTTAAGCTCTGCAGTTCATGCTGTACAAACCAACTTATTTTCACTTCTGCTTGTATTCAATCCCCATTTTTTATAGGTTTGCAGACCTTAAAGATTTCAAATACCGCAGGGGGGGAGTTTAAAACCAAATGCCTTCTCCTTGAATGGGCTTTGTAAATGTAATTTTTCATAAAAATGAGATGGAATCCTGCCTGTGAAAAAATTCTGCTAATAATAGGAATTCTCCTTACCAAGTAATCAGTCAGGTTTCTATAACCAATATACAGGTAGAGGTAGCTGCTGGTTAGCAATGGTGCACCTATAGCCTTACACGAGCAGCCTAATTTGGTCCCCCACAATTAGCAACTCTGTCTCCTAGTCAATGGTGATAGACCCCTGCTAGGATGACAAAAATAAACATAAAATTTAAAAATTGTCTCCTCAGGTGTTGCTGGGAAAATGGCTTTGGGAGAGACAAGTCAGCTGGTGGGCTGCAAGGCGAGGAACGAGCAGAGGTAAATGTGCGAGGATGATGTCCCTCACAAGAACAAGCACAGGAGGCAGCAGCCACTGGCTGGACTACAGGCACGTGTGTTGTCACCTGGAGGTGTCACTTACTGGGTGACCAAAACTGTTCCATACCCTCACACTAAAATTCAGATGACTCCTGCAAGCTTCTTTCTTTATGGCTGCTGCTGAAGGGCTGGAGCATGCTCGGCCTGTGGCTGCTGAGCCCCACCACATCCCTCACTCTGCAAAGCAAGAGACTCGGCGTGCTCACAGCGACACCACAGCAGCCCCCTCGCTGCCCTGCCAGCATCCACACACCCCTGGGCAGCTGCTCCAACCTTTGCTGCCTGCCCCAGGACCATGGAGGCTCCACAGAGAGCTTCCAGGCACACCTGAGTACTTTGATGTCTTTTGGCTGGCAAAGGACAGAGCCCCATGGCTGCGCCAGCCCTGAGCCCCCTCCAGCTGCCATCCAAAGGGCAAACTTTGGAAAATGCTCCATCCAGAAACAACTGCACTCTCACTCCCCTGAACCTTTTGTGCCTTTTTTTGTCCCAGTTACTGGGGGAATTCACATGAGAAGAGCAACTCTGTTTCATAAAGGTGAACTGCAAGTTTGAAAACCAGAGGTCTTAAAGAGATAGAACAGGCAATAGAAAATGAACACAGGTTTAAGATTACCTCTCCATAATTTTACAACTGTAAAATGTTAAGAACTCTCTTTCTGCTTTGCAGCTGGCAAATCCAGAGTTAAGGGCAAGACTGCTTGATGTGGCTTTTTTAAATCACTTCTCTGTTGCAGAGGAGCCTGAATTCAGAGTGTGGAGGATACTTCTACAAAGTATAGCCTCCATTTACTAGTATGGGGAAAAAGAGAGAAAAGGATTCTGTTAGGTTTCTTGAAAGCATCAGTGTTTTCACCAAGCAACTCAACATTAATTAAACACCCTGTAGAGCAGAGAACATCAGCTCTAACTCAATACCTCCAACAATTCACACTGGGTTGATTTAAGAGGTTGTCACTTCTACCCCTTTCCCAGGGACTGACACATCCATTGGGATGGCAGAAAACAACATGTGCCCAGTTGCTCTGCAGTGCTCTGCTCCCCAACACGCTGACAGTGGTTTAAGGTCACCACCAGAGTTAGCACCCATCCTGCTCCACATTCTCTCCTGCTTGATGGAGGGCCAGGACAGGCAGTTCCAGTGCCAGCTCCTGGGTCAAGGCCCTGAAACTCATGGTTTGTTCTTCCTGTGGTGTCTGCAAATTACAAGATTATCCATCCTTCCTGGCTGGAAAGTGCCAACCATTTGGGCTTTCTGTAAGCTAGCCCAGTAGCTTTTTAACCACATTGTTTGAGTGCTCCCCACAAGACAATCCTACAAATATGCAGCAAGAGCTACTATGTCAACTACAGGCACCAGGCTGCAGCATGGACCTTCAACCAGCAAATCCTCCAGGCCTTGTTATTTATCCAAGACAAAACAATAAATAGTGGTAGCTTAAAACTATTGGAAGAACCTAATCTGATTCTGAATGGCCATTTTTGGGACTAATTTGCCACCTCTGCATCTCAGATACAGAGGCAGCTGTTGGAATAAGGGACCAGAGCAGTGTCCAGGCAGTCACACGTGAGCGGGGATGACATCCACTGGCACTGCAGAGCAGAATGGGCTCAGGGTCCCAGACACATGGACTGCCCCTCGTGCCTCTGTCCTGGGCTGCTCTAATACAAAACAGACACAATTTTCACCCACATTGTGACTGCTCCATGCAGAACCAACACAGCAGCACCCAAGCACTGCAATACCAGGCTCCACTTGAATGAAGATGAACTCAATCAGCTCTTGGCCCCTTCCGTACCTCCTTCCTCATGCAATGCTATTTCTCACCACTGTGACTGAGGACAAGCCATGTGAACAACTTAAACCATGGCCCTGTTTGGATGATTAATGTTTTCCTAACATGAGGAGCTAACCAGAAGCAGATATATCACCTAATGCTGGAGGAAGATGGCCACAGCCCTATGCCCAGCCAGGGAGCTCTCCAGGGAAAGCACTTCTGGGAAGCATTCCTCCAGCCCAGACTCTGCTAACAGTGGTTTCTCTCCTTGCTGTCAATGTCTCTTGTGGCCACACAGGCAAAGCCAAGACACAGTCCAGGCTTGGCTCCTTTTATTTTTGCTCTCTTGGCACCTTCGTGCTGGCTGGGCACAACCAGCAGGGGAGTTTTCTTTCAAGGCACCATCACAGCAGCCCCAGCATCCCAGAATAGCTGCACAGATGACATCCTGACTCAGCCCAGATGGATGTGTGCAGGAAAACTGACAATCAAAGCTGATGCAGAAATATAAGAAGTCTGAAGAAAAATGTTCCAGACTGCCACAGCTTGCTTTTCAGAACGTAAATACATGTTTAATGCATCCTTGGACTTGCCAGGAGGGCTGCAAAGGAGATGTCAATGATCCTGGTCTAAAAAACCATGGTTATAGAGACAGAGCTGTGCTCTCAGCATGCTCACCAGAAGCTGGTAACAGAACTGGGAGGTCTCATCCAATTTTAGCACCTACCCACCCCAGTACACGCAGAACTTTCTTTCTCCCCTCACTGTCTTCTCAACCCTTCCTTCCACTTGTGACCATAACTTCAGGCACAGAGGGACAAGGTTGTCACCAGTGTGATGCTGGCTTCCCACAAGACCCCTGCAGCTTCCAGCAAAGGAGCAGTTCTCTGGTAACAGGCCTTGCACACCAGAAGTTAAATTAAAAAAAAAGAAACCTAAGCATAAAACCCTCCTCAAAAAAAATCCCTAACTGAATGAACCATCCCAACAAAGTCAGAATCAAATCAAATCTTTCCCCAGACAATGGATTTGTGGACAGAAGTGATGAAGAAATTCTCCAACTCATCTACTGATCTGCAGAGGAGGAAGTGACCTCTGTAGCTCACACTGATGAAGTTAACCCAGCAGACAGTCCCACTATTCAGAGAAAAGCTGACATTAAGCAAGATGACAACTATTCCCATTTATCATTTCCACTACCCTGAAAGGATTTAAGCACAAACACCTGTCACACATGGGTATTGGACCTACTTAAACTAAAGAGCCATAAGCCATAAGCTAAGAGGACACAAACCCTAGAATTCAATTAAAATTAAATAAGGAATTATGCATAGAAAAATATGGTCAGCAGCTATTCAGAATGGTGAGCTGAGACCTACCAGGACAGTCTTTCTATGCCCCAACTCTGCCACTACCTTAGCTACAGGACATGAAGGAACTTTCACACTTGCAACCTCTGCTACAAACTTATTCAAGATGCTCAATGACGGAAGTGTTACTGAGAGGAAGGAAAGAAAAACCTTTTGTCTACCAAAACGTTGCACCAATACTGCACTCAGACCCAAGTTTCAATTCCAACTCCAACCCTAACATGTACTTAAATGCTAGACCTATGAGTGCCAGGAGACCACTGTACAACACTGCATAGGTTTTTCACTAAAGCTCAGATCTTATTCTAGTGACAGGGTGCAAACAGGAATTATTCTGAGAGTTCTGCTCCATGCACACCGTCCCACTGATCCCCCAACATAATGCAGGAAAATGCATCCAGGATTCCTCTGTTCATCAGAAAGTAAAACCAAACAATATCTGATTATTAAAAATGGTCAATAATAAGTGCTCCAGCAACATTTTAAATTTGTTGTAAGTATCTCCACAAACTTATAACCTTAGGACAGCAGCTAAAATTCACTCTAAGCAAGTGGTTTGGCTTGAAGACTGATTGTCCTCTCTGCAGAAATGAAATTTGCCTCATTATAAAAACAGCACATAAGCCTCAAAACCAAATTAATAGTTTTTTTGGTAAATGCTGTGGTCATCTCCACAGCAACTAACATGCTGTGAGTTGAGCTGAAAAAGTGATTATTTGTGAGAGGAGCAGAAAGTATATCAGCAACCATGTATATGGGGTAGATGCAAAGCCTCTGTACTCTGGGATTTTTTCCTCCTTTCCCTTGGCAATGCACAAGCTACACAGTTGTGTATACACATGTACTAGAGGACAAACAGATGCTCACACTCACCATTCACTTTGCAAAGTGCTGCATATTGTATATCAAGTTTTGAATTTTAAAACCCACAAAATACTGGTTAAAATCTTCTACATATTATTTTATCAAACATGCCAGACCCCCTTCATGGTTTTGGATGTGGGTGTGGATATCTACAAATGACTCACCATCACTGGCCTGGAAGCATGCAGGGATGGACCATGCAGGGAGGAGCAGGAGGTCCTTCCCTGCACCAGGAAGCCTTCCTCAGGCTCCCACTCACCCTCAAAATGCCAGTTCCAAAGCCCCTGCCTCTTGCCAAGTCAAACCAGACACTGATTTTCCAGAATCCGGTATCTGGTTTTGAGGCAAGGTCTGAATTAACCAGGCAGATGAAAATAAAAACACAGTCAGGTATCAGGAGGTTGTCAATCCAAACCATGCATCCTTGGCAGGATGGCTTTTGGCTTGGGTGATGAGGCCCTACAGAATGCAGGAGCAAAAAGGAAGATGTGCTACTTTTAAACAACTTAATTTCCTGTCAATATCCAGCTACTGGTGAGATGAACTTTCAGATGTGGGATGTCACGAGTACCCCGAATTCCTGTTTCCTAAAGCACATCAGAGTGCCTCACCAGGGCTGACCATTCTCTTCGGAGATCATGGAGCAAATTCACAGTAGGTTTAAAATTAGTCACACTCTGTGTGGCCAATGATATAGTTTATTTTTGGTAACAGTGTGATATTCACAAGCATCACTTAATTCTATTGCCTGGGTAGGAGAACTGAGGCATGGAGCGAGGTGGGCTCTGGTCCAAGGTCATGCAGACAGTTGGTGCAGCATAATTCCAAGGTGCCTTTTAATTACTGAAGCCACTTTTGACTCTCTGAAGCCCCTAACTCAAGTAGCTGGGGGCTCAGGAAGGGGCTGCTCTTCTGCTCTGCTTGTGCTCTGCTGAGGACATTCATGCCACCATATCAAGTAGGATTCAAGCACAAGCCACTACTGTCCTGCATGAGCTTCCCTCCATGCCTCTTCCCCTGGAAAAGACACAGGGGGAAAGAAGGAGCCTTAATGATGCCCAGGGGGTGCCAATAAGTTTAACTACAGAGAGTCATTTTTGTTAATGGAATTCTGGCTGATACAGTTTGAGTAAGGAGGATGAGAGAATCTTTCACTGTGTTTTTCTAAAGCAAATATTTGGTGCTTTCATCTTCCAGTGCTTTAACATGCAATCTGTCACCAAAAAAAACCCATTTATGTGGGAGTTCATGGAAAATATATCATGTTTCAGACGGCAACTGAAGAACAGGGGGTATCCATTGCACTGCTCAGAAATGTAATTCATGGAAACTGGGTTGCAAACCACACAGCTAGTTATTATCCCATCTGCAGGTGTGACAACACACCTTAATATTGATGTTTCACACTTGCCACCACCATCTTCCACCACCACCATCACTGAATAAGATGGGACAAAGGGTAACAAAAGTTTTCATCATCACTTGTCCAAGGGTCCTCATCAACTTCCAACCCTTTCATTTAAAAAGTGATTATTTTTAAACAATAAACACCCTGATTCCCCAGTGCAATCCATAGCTCTATCTCTGGGGTGCCAACCCCACGCTGTCAACTACCTGGAGCACCTCACACACCTGTCAGCAATTCATACCATCGTAATAAAGCCAGGCAAAGAATCCTACAACCAAGCACACTTCTCCAGGGCTTTGTTTTTCCTGGCTGGGAACACCAAGAATATCATGCACATATTTGAGCTGCTCCACCTAGTCATTATCCCAAGGGAAAAGGACAGCCACACTTCTGGTATGTAGAGCCACACAACCAGCACAAACACAAGCTCCTCTTGGCTGAGCTGCCTGGAGATTGCTGTGATTTGCAACTGACCCATCGCCAGCCAGCTCCATGGCCACCCTGGTCGTGGCTCCCATTCTCCGCCTGCTTTTGGCACAGCGACGGCTGAGCCTGGGGTTTTTTGTCAAGTTCCCTCCCCCTCCTATTTCGCTTTGTGCCTGGCCAAACTCCTGCCTTCCCCTGCGCCACCAGCAAGCAGCATCAATGGGGCGAGCGGAAGGAAGGAGGGCACCGCGCGCTTGGCGGTCGCGGCCGCGTGGAAACGCTTCCAACGGCGTGGGGGTGGCACCAAAGGGGACACAGAGAGGGCTGGCTGCACCTTGGCCATCGCTGATCCGCTAATGTGGCGTGGAAAATCACTGGAGTCGCTAAGTGACATGCAAACAAGCCAAGGGATTTATTATTTTTCCCCTTGCCTTTACCACCCGGCTAAAAAAAGGTCAAAAAAGAGTCCTTGTACAAACCCAACAGTTTTCTTCACAAAACTCACAGTGTCCTACTTGCAGCTGACTAATTTCTTTTGTAGTGGATTTAACACTTGACCAAAGCTAGCTCTGAGAGTGGACTTGCAACAGGCTGTTACATAGAATTTGGTGGTTGTACGATTAAGAATAATCTATAGGGGTCTTCCACTTGTATTTTTAGATAACGGAGGCTGCTTTTGCACCGTAGCTGCACAGAGGCCAACCACTTCTATTACTGAAAGAACAAGGTTAAGTGACACACCCGAAGTCAAAAAGGGCAACAACCTCCTTGATTTGTAGTCTGCAGTTTTAATACTCAAGACAATCCTTTCCAACTTGCAACATTTCCATTTCCAGGTGGAAAATTGCTTCCCTCTTACAACACAGAAATCAGAAACAACATTAAATCAGCTGCTGTTATTTTCTTCAGTCTCCTTTATTCACCTCTACTTTTCTTCCCTTTCCTTGGCTTATACACTGGGATCAATTATCTAAATTTCTTGCTCAGCTGAAGTTGCAGTTCTCCAGTCATTACAAAGAGAGGAATTAGATTACAGAGGAATTTACCTGCTGGAAACTGCCATTACCTTGCCAAGCAGAGCAGACGGCAGAAGTTTTGTACCACGCTCACTCAAGCATGTCCAGCCCACCGTGTCAGTGTTGCTCATTCACCCTGCTCTGGGGATGAGGCACCTACTGGGTTTCCATCTTCTGTCACTTAAAATCCCTCCCCTCCCTAATCCAAACCAAACCTTCTTATCGAGGGTTCTTATTCCCTGATGCGGACAGCAATAAATCTTAACCTACGCAAGGCACAAAAGTTCTTTTATTGCTGTTACTTCCTATCTGGCTGTCTCCAGGGTGGCCCTGGGGTTTCCATAAGCCCAGGGGACATGTTGCTGTTTAAGCACAGGTGTGTGCACCATGCACCCACCATGGGCTGGCCAGGGACATCTGCACCAACATCCCACTCAGGGGCTGGGCCAGGCTCTGGACTCATGTTGCACTGTCCAGTCTGGCTGTGCTGCTGCTTGCTGTCATCACCAGAGAAAACTGCTGGTTTTCTCATCTCCCTCTAAGCTGGAAATGTATCTCCAAAAAGAACCAGGGGGGTCATCCCAGCCACATCCACAAACAAGGTGTGTTCACTGGCAAGAAGGAAATCAAAACGTCTGCTCTCCCCCTCCCAGCCAGCAACTAACTCACTTCTATTTTCAAGCCATGTTTGTCCTTTCCTGGCCACAAGTGCCCAACAGCTTTTTCCTGCCTGCTGTGAGGAGCAGGTTTCCTCACCTGTCACTTCAGCTCGTTGTAAGCAGAAGCCTGATCTGAAAGCCACCAGCAGTGATGACACGCTCAAACGAGCGTCGGCTGATTGAAGGCCCTTGTCATCACCCTTGACCCCAATCCTGTAGATCATGTTAAATCCAGTATTATCTCCCTGCAAACTTTGTTTTCTTGAGAGGCAGAAGAATGACACCAGAGCCTGGACCCGAGGGGCTGAGTGAAGAGTCTGTCAGGCAGAAAGTGGCTGGAGATTGCAGAGCAGGATGAAGAGGCTGAGTGCCACTGACACCTTTTCTCATCCTTCCTTCTCTCTCCTCTTATGAAGAATTTTTTGAGGGATTAAAATTAAATAAAACAATAAATCAGAACTTGTACTTTGCAAAAGAAAAATAAGTCTTGTGTGAACTAAGTGTTACCCTGTTGTTCTTCACTGGAAAAGTGCTATTAGTACTGGATTCAATGAACACTTCTACTTTAGCACAACACAAGCAGGTACTCCTATTTACAAGTGCATTTACCCCCTGAGGTAAGACACAGCCCTGATTCCAAAGAGCCAGGTGTGATGCATCTCCTCCCCTTGGGTTATCCCACTGCCCATCACAGCTGGAGTGGACCTGCCTCCAAGATGGGCACCTAAGTCCCATCCTCACTGAGCTATCTACAGACACCATGAGATGCCCTCCTCCAATCTCACCTGACTACTCCCTGAGAGACCTGGATGGGTTAAAAGCAAGACACAAGAGATTGCTTCCATGTGGAAACAACTTTGCCTCTACTACTCTGCCAAACATGATGTGGAAACAACTTTGCCTCTACTACTCTGCCAAACATGAAGTTTTAAATAGGCCTTGGGTAGAAATGACAGCATGCCTGAAGGTATGTGAGGCCTGTATAGAACACGCACAAGAATAGGATAAGCAGGGGGAAAGAAAAAGCCTTAGGTTTATATGCTGCTTCTTAACAGAAACAGAGCTTTAGTAAGTTATTTGCCTGCAAAGATTCACAAATTCATAAAAGGTCCTCTTGAAACATGTAAACCACAGTCCAACGCAGAAAAGGCAGGTGTTGAAGTGCTATGTAGAAGTGAGGTCATAGTTATATTATTGGACCTGAAAAATGGAAAAGTCATTGTATGACTAAAGGATTAGGAGTGGGCCCAGTAAGTGCTGAACTTTGCATCCTGGCTTATGAAGAGCCATCTCAACCAGGAAAGCCACACAGCTGAGGTGGTGGATTAAAGTCTTAACCTGTTCAGCAACAAAACCAGCAGTAATAACATGACAGGAAAGAATTGCCATCACACAAAAATTCATGCTCGGAAATTATGGGCTGTATTTAAAATCTATTTAATGATTTAAAAGAATGACACATTTTACCAGGTTTATGAGATTTCATTGTATGAGTTTAAGAGACTTGGATTGGATCTGTTAATTCCATATAAGTCATGTTGTCTATAAAGTAGCTGGTATGTCAGCAATGTGCTCTGGTTTAGCTATGTCTGGTGAGATTTCACATACTGTGCTTATTTAAAAAAAAAAAAAAAAAAAAAAAAAAGGCAAGCATGCCACCCCCAGCAGTTTACAGAACATGCTGTGGAAAATCCAGGAGCAGTATCATTCCATAAACACATTTAATACTCATACACATTATATATACACGTATAGACGCATATACACACACAATGAGGCAGATAATTAGGCGATAAATTGTGGAAACATGATAAATTGCATTTATCTGGCACCTTTGATTGCTTCATCTGCTCTCTCCTCACTAATCCATCTCTGTGGAGACTGGTTTCGAAGATTAAAAATCCCTGAGAAGTTTAGAAAACAGCCTTTTTTTTTTTTTTTAATTAGCCTTGAAAGATTCACTTGCTTACCACTATAATTTTGTACACTTTATTTCATCCAACAGTACTCTTGATCCAACATGCAGAATGAGGAATACTCACTGCTGGCATGGACCAAAACACCAGGCAATATGGATGGGAACTTTATACCCTGTGGTGCAGGGAATCTTCCTTTTTTCTAGTCATACATTGCATGGTCTTTATGTCAAGAGAGATTCTATTCAATGTTTAACTTGGTAAACAGAGATAGTGCTGAAAATAACTTTACATTTTACAGGGGCTCAACTTACAAGTAGCGAGGCAATAAGAACCTTCAGGATTTGTCCAAAAGTGGGTGTTCATCAACCTGCCCTGCTCTGAACTAATCCCAACAAGATAGGTTTGTTATCAGAAATAACCCACTCTAAGGCTATTAGAGGTGTACTGCTTTGCCTCCTGTCTCAGGATACACCCTACTATTGTCATTATTAAACCATGTTTAATGACCTAAACACAATTACTTAAAGTGACTTGCCTTTAAATCTGTATTGATAACTAAACAAAAGGAGTGAATGTTCCATTTTCTACTGTATTTACTTACTTGGCAGTATTTGCACAACTGATTTACCAACCTTAATGCTATGTGCAGAGACGTATTTACCATCTGATTGGGAAGAAGCAGGGAAATATGAAGGCTGAGAGGGAGCAGGGGCGCACCCTTTCCATGCAGGGGCGACCACACTGCTTGGCAGGAGCAGATCCATTTGGGCAGGCTGGAATTCCTGCCAGACCATCAGTCTATTTTTATAAAAGCCAAGTTTGTTTATCAGCCGTGCTCATGAAGTCACCGCCTCCTGAAAGCTTTCGAGAAGCCAGCGTGAAATGAGCTTCAGCCTCATAGTTCCTGCTGGAACAGCCTCACTCTCACAAGTGACTAGAGGTGGGCCAGGTACAAGCCCTTAGGAAATTATTGTGAGACCACCTCAGTGGGCTAAAGCCAGCACTGGGTCTGAGCATGTCAGCTCCATGCCAGCAACCCCCTCCCTAAATGAAAGCTAGCACTTTTAAAAGCATAGCCATGAGTGTGGGACGCTGGGCCAGAGGTTTGTTCTTTCTCCACTGTCACATCACCCACAAAAAATTCCCACCCAAATCCTACATTTAATATTCTCCCACTGATTTTGATTAAGGGCTAAAGGTTCTCACATACAAACAAAATGCACATACACATATGGAATGGAAGCAGATGAAGCCGTGTTAAAACCATCGTTCAGGTTAGGATGTTAAATTGATAACAACGGGGATATCCATGAACAAATTCCAATATCATTAATTAAAACAGAGGGTTACTCCAGAAACTACGAGAGGCCCTTCCAGGTTGTTCTGGAATTCTCTGTATTCTCATATAAGAGTCCTTTCTTCAGGTTCCTCATAAAGGAACACCTGTCACTCACAGCAAGTTTTCCAAACAAACTCTAAGGTTGGGAAATAATCTAGTCCAGTCCCCAAATCCTCCAGAGATTTCTGCACTGTATGAATTCTGCAGCATTGAAATCAAAGTCAGAATATTAAAAAAAGTACCAGGTTGAAAAGTACATCTGTGGCAGGAATAGATTTAAGCCATGTTTCATCAAAATCAGTCCATCAAAATAACAAGACATTCCCTGCTTTCATGCTGTAAGAATGACTACATTTCGGAACAGCACTGCAAGGAGTCAAAACTCAATTAGGAATGAAGCCAAATAATAATTGGATTCATTTTTGAATATTAATAGGATTGAACAATTAAGGAAGAAAAAAGGGAACTCAAAAATCTGAAACAGGATCTCAAGCACCAATTCCTTTGAGCAATGAGAACTGCCACCAGCTCATGGGCTGATGAGGCAGGAAGCACACAGCTAACCCAGTAAATGTAGAATATTGGCTGAACTCCTTAAAAGTTGTCAAAATGCACAAAGAATACCTGTGCTAGGTAGGAGAGGATATTCTGGGTTAACAGCTTTGCTTCATTTCCACACTCAAATTTTGGAGAAATGCATGCACACACCTCAAGCAGGAAACATCCATCCATTGTTCCTCCTTAGGAACACACATGAACTCCAAAGGGCAAGTGATAAGGGCTAAACAAAAGTAAATCATTTCACAACAAAGGAAAGCATTAATAAATTCAGCTCATGAGCGTCTTCAAGCTTCATTAGAAAATTGAGAATTAAGGTCAACCAAATACAGGAAGATATTAAGTCGAGATAAATAAACTAGTGGCCCCCTTTTTTCCTCTAAGCTCGGAAGACAGGGGCATGGAGCCAACCAGGGAACATTCCTCAACAAAAGCTTCAGTTACCTCTTCTCAGGGGGTCAGTTGAGCTGTGGCTTAATATAATAGCGGGCTGGAAGCATAAACAAATTAGGACTGTTAGTTTGAAGGGGGACATGACCGTTGCCTTAGTACTGACCATCACAAGGTCAACAATTACAAACAGCTTGGAGGATTACAGCATCACAGAACAGCTGGGGCTGGAGGGACCTCTGGTCTCGTCCAACTGCCCTGCTCAGAGCAGGGACTGCTACAGCAGGTTGCTCAGGGCTGTCCAGTCAGGCTTTACCACCTCCAAGGGTGGAAATGCCACAATCTCTCTGGGCAACCTGTTCCAGTGTTTGATCAGTAGGAAAGCCTACTGTTTCTTACACTGAAATAGAATTTCCTGTATTCCAGTCTGTGCCCATTGCCTGCTGTTCTGTCACCAGGCATCACCAAGAAAGGCTTGGCTCCACCGTTTTTACTCCCCCACCAGGTACTTGTATACAATGACAAGATCCCTCTGGCCTCTCTTCTCCAGGCTGAGCAGTCACAGCTCCCACAACCTTCCCTTATATGAAGAATCTCCAGTCCCTTAATCATCTTTAGGGCCCTTTGGTGAACTCACTTCATTAAGTTCATGCCTCTTTTGTAGCACTGGGCCCAGCATCCCAGATGTCACCAGGGCTTAGCGGAGGAGAAGGATCACCTCCCTCTGCCTCTTTACACTCCTCCTGGGCCACTGACCTGGACATCTGCAAGGAAAACAAAGGCACGGGCACACCAGGAGGCATGGGACCTAGGAGTGAAAGGGCTACACCTGCTCACATGGCTACTTTCCCTGCCACCTTCCCAGGAACTGTGGGTGAACACACCCACCACACTAAAATGCACTGATGTGTTTGCAGGAGAGCTCTACAAGGCTGAGGAGGAGGAGGAGGAGGGTCCTTCAGCCTGACTCCCCACTGCAGAGCAAGCAAGTTACATGTCTGAGATGAAAACTGCCTGTGCACTTTAAGACTTAACACTGCCAAGCTAGCCTGGGCTATTTTTCTGGGTGTTGCCCTAACATCTTGATCAGCCACAGAAATGTCTCAGCTGGAGTTTAGTCATGATTCTGACCCAGACTAGCTGGCACCACTGGGTTAAACAAAGGGCAGCCCTGCCTTGCCTCCTTCCTGTGCCCAAATTAATCAATTCATCCCTGCTAATATCAAAAGGATGTGAGCACCTGAGTGGAGAGGGGTTACACAAAGGAGCAGGAGATTTAAGTGACAGTTTTAAAGTATCAAGAAAATACCATCGACCTGCAACAGTTTTCCAAAGGAATTCTTGGATGCCCTCACCTCTATTTCTTCAGACATGTAAAAATGAATATGATAATACAGAAAAAAATACACTATGGCAAGGAATCCTGTTTTGTCAGACCAATGGAAAGGAAAATGTAGAGTATCTTACCCACTATAACTTCTGTGATTGCTGCTCGAATTATGATGATCGTAACCTGGAAAAGGGAACAACTTCTTCCCCAGGAGTTCCAAGCATGGTGTCAGGACTATTTTTACCAATTAATAGATCTCCAACTTGTCACAGAGAAAATACATTTTCTTCCCCAGGAGTTCCAAGCATGGTGTCAGGGCTATTTTTACCAATTAATAGATCTCCAGCTTGTCACAGAGAAAATACATTGAGCAACAAGTCTAGCTGCCTCAACTCATCACATGATCTGCCTTAAGAAAACCCTTTGTTTTTGATAGAATTAGCATGGAAATATTGAACTTTGCAGTATTTCGCAGCACCCACTCACACATTATGTTGCATATCCTGCATGTGTACGTAAAATACAAAATATAATTCACATACAGAGAACACCCACTGATTTCTAATTGGGTACAAGATATATATACCACTTCTTTTCCAAAACCAACAATATTTGTGCTTGAATTACTTGTCAGCCAGGCAGCAGGCTGGTGTTCACACTGCTACTTTAAAAACTTATGCAGCTGCACTGAGTTCTGTCTTTCCTGAGATAAAAGCATGTCCTGAATATTCTTTATTCTTCAGGGCTACTAATTTGAACACACCTGTCACTCTAAGTAGAGGGAGTTGTGGAATATTGACATTCTATTGAATTATTTAAGATAAATTAACAATGTTTCACATCCTAGGAGATTGCTATTTGCAGAAAAAGCCTGACATACTTGTGCTTAGACCTAGTAGCCAGAATGGGGAGAAGTTACAATTTATAAACTATTTTTTATTCCGCGTGGAAACAAACAGCAGACACACCAGCTGACTGCATGTGACTTGCCTCAGCGCTGCAAGCGGCACTGTGAGTTTTGAATATTTTATTCTGCTTTGTTGCAGATGGCAAGGACAGGAGTTCTTATGTATCATCTTGCTAATTTATGGCAACACCAGCCCCTTTCTAGTCAACGTAGACAAAACGTTGATGACTAGACTTGAAGCTACAGGATGCTCATTCCCTGTCAGCAGAAGTCATGTTTAGACTTATGAGAAGGTTAGAAGGCATTAGCTCTCGTGCTCTGGAAATCCCAAAGAGGGACCTTGAGCACAGCTGCTGTTCCAGGCCTCTACCCTGACTGCAGGCAAGAGCTGAGATACCAAAAACTCCAGGGATTTTTTTTTTTTTTTTAATGGTAACACAATGTTCCTGTCTTCCCATGCGCAGGCACGGATCTCTCAAAGTTTGGAGAGTTTGGAGCAAAAGTTTACAAGTAAGAGGCATCATCAGTTTTTAATGGGTGCTGCTGCATAGGTGTTCAAGCCTAGATAGACATAATGTTCACAGACAACAAGACAGCCTGGTGAATCACCACCATAATTCCTTCACAGAATTATGGGCTTGGTTGATGTGCCGAGAAACGCTGTCCAGGATTTAACACCAGGTCGTGCTGGGTGGGAATGCTGCCTTCCAAATCCTCACCTGACAGACAGGGGAACATTAGCATGGAAAGGCACACACATATGCAGATACATCTGTATATATATGTGTACATTATTTACCTGTTTTTAAGTGCGTATAGATATGTGAAGGGAAACTCTGAACCACCTCCCTTTCCTGTTTTCCCTTTCTCTTTTTTTTTTTTTTTCTGCAAAACACAGAGCAGATGTTGAGAAGAGAAGTATGAAGAAGGATGTTCCTGAAGAGCAGAAGACAGCAGCAGTGTTTGCTTGCACGTTTTTGGGTGGGTGTCATCAAGACCTGAAGGCCCAGTGAGGTGCCCAGTGAGGAGTGACCCCGGAGCAGCAGCTGGGGACAGACTCAGTGGCAATGGGGCTGTCCCTGGGCTCCGTATTCTGGGAAGGAAGCCCATCCCTCCTACCCACCCAAAGACCTTTGAACATGGAGAGGAACAATTTGGCATCTGACAGGCCACCAAGGGCACGGTACCCCGTTTGCAAACATGATGCTGAGTCACTAACCATGCCAGAGAGACTGACAACAGGAGATTAGCATGAATTTATGGCTCAAGTCCCTCGTTTTTCTTCATCATGGTAATGACTCATTTCCTACCCACGGGGGCAAAGGGCTGGCTATAAAACCTCCCATTGTTTCTCTCACTTACCTGCTAAGGAGATTAAAACAGATGTTTATTTATGCTCCCAGTTTCTACAGAAAATTATGTAGGAGGAGTTTGGGAAAATATTTCAAAGACAGAAGTGTGTGCATGTGTGGATGTGGAAAGGGGCTGTGAAAGGAAAATAAGACAAAACCTAAATGGGGTTAATCTTCAATTCAGTATTAGTTGGATTATCCTTCATGTACAAATGGATATACATCTCTAATCTTGCAGATATAACCGTAAGCACACATGGAGCCAGGCAGTGTTCATGCTCACACCAACACCTGGCTAAGGCTGATGTGAGCCCTCGGTTATTTTCTCCATCCCACTTTTGTTGGCACATTCCTACTCAAAGTTTCTGAGTCTCTCACATGTTTTAAACAGCTTCTTTCCCAACCTAAATGTGCCACTCCATTTTCTTTCTTTTTTTTTAATAAAATCCCCACAAATATATCTCCATGTTTTTGAAGTTCTTATTTCACACACAAAAAAAAAAAAAAAAACACCACGAAAGAAAAAAAAAACAGGTAGGAAGAGATTTCAAAATCCAGCATCTCCAAGCTCATTAGAAAACCAAATCATTTTATCACTGATTAGATAACCAAAAGAGCATAGATACTAAATGTCAATCATCCATCATCACTGCATGCAACAAGTATTTTAAATTTTAAATACTGCAAGTTTCCAAAATGCTGTTGCTTTTTTATGAATGATCTACAGTAGGTTCAACACAGTTGGAGTCATGCTAAGAAAGGAGATAATTTTATAGCAATGAGGGTAAGAGTACCTCTCAGTAGCACTACCAAAATACTTTTATTTTCTTTTGAACAGCATAAATAGAACTTTGCTACCAGTTGTTCCTAACCATTTAACTTATCAGTCCTCAAATCATACTAATTAAGCATTTATTATACATAGTAAACCACATAAAGAAACCTCTTGTTTAGGAAAAATGCCAAATGCTACATGGAGCTCTGGCGAAGTCTTCTCCCACCTTCTGTGAATCATGCTTTTCAAAGAGCAGCACGATCCAGAAAAAGAATCAACACAACAACTCTTTTTCACACACAGGTTTTCTATAGTGTCTACTTGGCAATTTATGTGGAGCACCTTCATACCAAGATGGCCATAATAAGTACTTTGAAGTAGCACCCTTAAAACAAAGGGCTTATATACACAATTGAAATGATTGCAAGTCAGGAGTTACCAAGCACCAGCTGAGCTCTACAGCTGATGCCTGGCACTTTTATTAGTTCTCAGTAATTCCTAAACCTAAGCTGCGATTAAATACAGTTTATCTTCAGAAAGTGCTGAACACATCTTTTCAAGCGAGCTTCCCAAGTCGGGTGTCCAGCAACACTTGTCATTTTGGAAAACTCAGCCCAACACTCAGGGCCTTTAACTCCTGCTGACACCACCACAGCCACTCGAGTGCAGCAAGCAAGGACAGGAACCAACCCTTCTCTAATTCCCATGCTATTAAACACAAGGATTGATTACTGGCTCCCAGAGTAGGAAACTCTTCTTATTTTGCCATCACCGTTGATACAGATGAAGCCTAAGTAGAATTAGATCGAATATATGTGCAAAGGTGCTAAAGTAACAACAATAATGTGGGGATATTATAAGGGAACAAATGCATACACATAGAACACACACATTTTGTTACTTCCCCTCTTTGCCACCCTAGTGTTTAGTAGCACCAATGCAAGAATGAGCAAGAATTCAGCTTTTAGATATTAGGCTGTGTTTTACAGACCAAACTGTCCAAAATTCTAATGTGTAAATTGGACAAATACAGGTCAGAAAATGTCATTGAGAAAGGATAATTTTATGAAATTATTCTCAGAAATGTACTTTAAAATAAGGCTACAAATCCAACGTATTTAAACACATATGTTTAGCCACACTAAAAATTGTATTTTCTGGAGGTCACCATGTTCTCTTGGTGTGTAACAAGAGCATGACTAGTGAAGAACTTTGTACAATTGAGACACTGAAAGAGCTTTAAAAATTGCTACAAAAATTAGAACAATCCTGTGTTAGTGCACTCCGTTTTGCCTTTCCTTTTTTATTTTTTTTTTTTTACCATTATAAAGTAATAAACAGTAAAACCTTAAACTGCAAGGCCTCCAGTCAGGTCATGCTGATCTCAGTATCTTTAGTTCTCATCCATCTTACCCGCCACTGAAGGTGGTGTACCTTTGATGTGAACTAATTACATTCGAAACATTTTGTCAAACAGCTTAATGCAGATGCCAAATAAGCTCTGTCTGTCTAAACAGGGCTTTAGACAACTTATCACTTTCAGTGTTAACTAAGAGCTAAGTTCCACTTCAAATAGAATATTATGCTGCACAGGAAAAGATCTGCATATAAAACTCCTGCAAAAGGCACATTATTGGTTTTTTATTTCAATGCTGCTGCATTCCCATTGTTCTGATAGAACGGGCATTGCTGTGCATGGGTGTGTGTGCACACATGTGCAACAATAAAATATACAATGCTGAAAGCAACAATTCTTTTATCTGATAATACTATCTACATGACAAGAGGAAGTGTTTAAGAACAAGGCATTCTGTCTGCTGTCTGCAGCATCATTTCACGGTCTCCTCAAACGAATCTTGTTTATTAAAAATGTATTAAAAAGAATGATTATTGCAACACAAAAAACAACAAGGGGGGGGAACAACAACCAAAATTCTGCATCCAGAGAAATGGAGTCCAGGGCGTTGGAAGGGAGAGAAAATTTTTCTCCTGATCCTGTAAGTTAAAAAATGGCCTTTCACTTCTGAGCAAAAGCATCTAAATTTTCTCCCTGGGAGTAGGGAGGTGAGGCAGGCAAAGTCAGGGGAGAAAGACACAGCAAGAGAAGCTTCTGAGGGGACTGGAGTTCACTCACCTTGTTTCTTAAGAATTCTCCTATTTTATCTGCAGATACTCATATTTGTTTAAAATGCCTCTGTTGTCTTTTCTTTTTTAAAAAAAGCAATGAAGACTGATTTTAACCTGCCTTGATGAAACAACAGCCCTCCCCACGATGTCCACCACCATTCTCTCATTAAATCAGTTTTCTAAGGTGTGTCCTCATACCTTTCTTTTGGTGTACAGTACAAAACCCTCTTACTATCAGTTTTGGCTCTTAAGCATGCAAGCAGTGATCTGAAACCCTTTGCTATACCTCTGCCCATGTTTTCAGGGTCTGGATCACAGAAAACTTCTCCTTTTCAAGCAGAAGGGAAACGTTACAAGTTTTCCCACAGTTTAAAAAATACCAAGTACGCTGTCCAGGAGATTCAGATACATCTCCTTTAAAAAGTTCACCTGCCATAGTAAAAACATTGTTGAAACTACCTAGAAAGTATCTGCTGTTGAAAGCAGGAAAAACCATCCAGTTCCTGTTATACTGGTGAATACTTCAGCCTCTTAAAATGCAAATATTATATACCTTTACAAATGGAAAACAAAACAAAACAAAAAGCCAGATTGTTTCTCCTATTTGATGCAATTGTATGCATACAATAACATCCTAGTCCCACCTTTTTCCACTTATTCCTGTGTCCACCTGTTTACATCAGCAAAACCATCTCATCTGTCTTACATAAACCTGGAGGGAGCAGCTGATGTAAGGTTCAAATTAATTTGGGGCAGGAAAAAAGGCAGGGAAATGTGTTGACAGCCCAGTTCTCCAATTTGGTTCACATATGCCCAAGAACAAGGCAGAGGGCAAGAGCTGACTCTTCCCACATCACAATTGTCTGGGAGAATTTAGACGCTTGTGAAGCTCCAGCCTCCTCCAGTCTGATTGCTTCCTATTGTCTGAGACAGCCATGCAACTAAAACTAAGCATCTGATAATTAAATAAGAGGTGATAATCAAGATATACACTTTTAATTGCAGAAAAGTTAATCACTGCTTGCTTGCCTAAGAATTTAACAGGATTCTCAAGGCATTACCAAGTCCAAGAAAACCTTAGAAACTGCTCAGATCTGGAGGTGCTCCTCTGCTCACCTTTTTGCCTTGCTTTCATTTTTTTTTTTTTCACCTAGAGCAGACCAGTTGCAGTTTTCAGCATTTTAAGCCACGTGCTGTGTGCACACCAGAGAGACCTGGTAAGCTCCCTGTGGGTCCTCAGGGCATCCTTCCCTCCATCCCCACCTGGCCAGTGCTCTTCACTTGGTTCTTGTCCTTCCCCACAAGTCACCAAAACTCTGCTGGCTCCTGCCTCCCCTTCCCCTGCCCTGCCATGCAGAATCCTCACTGTTCTTCGTGTGGTGAACTTCCAACCATCTCTACAGGGAGCTCATAACACTCCAAGAAACCACTTCTAATATTGCCTGCTCTCTCCAGCCCCAACCCAAAGGCACTGGTCCCTGCCAAGAGCAACAGATTAAAACCCATTTAAGAATTTAGGAGAATGTTTCTGAGTTTTGAAGAGCCGGTGCATGCTCAGAAATAAAGACCACCTCATTACACATTACCCTCTCGCTGCCTTCTACATTTGGCTTCATTTGAAGACTCTCAGCTCCCAGCAGAAAATTGTATTTATCAAGTTTGAGTATGACTAGGTTTTTAAAGGTCAAATTTAGGCTAGAAACAGGGAGGTTCCCTGTAAGGAAGACAAACCCATCTCTCTCCCTCCCCTTACTGTAAATGGCAGGGAATCAGCTTGTGGAATTCACTAATGCAGGGGTCAAAGACAAAATCCCGTGGGTGGATAATTTTACAGCCAAAAATTACGCCAAATCCAGCAGCAACGGAGCAACCAAAGGCTGCAATTTTATTTGCAAATGGTTCAGGAAAAAACACTCTCCACTGGCATGTCACACAGATATACATACAGACAGACAGCTGGGCTCTAATCTGCAAAAGCTTGCACTGGAGAAGTTATCAATGTCATTAAATGCTTGTGACACCTCCCTCTTTGCTAGAAAGAGGGGACTGTCTGTACACTGTAATCTCATATATCCTGTCCACCCTGTCTAGAAGGGGCCCTGTCCTGCTAGAAAACCAATGGCTTGAGTTATCATCTCAGTATGTGTTTCCCTGGTACATCAATGTTTTAAAAACAAGCTATGGCAGAGGTCAAGGAAAGGCATTTTATAGCAGAATGGCAAATAATGAAAAAAGGGTGCAAGACAGTGATACAGCTCCAGGATCAAAATGCTATTCAGTCATCTCCATTATTGTGTCTCGCTGGTATTTCAAGCAAATCAATCTGATCTCATCACTGTGCCTACTAATGTTTTTAAATACAAAGAGCAGTTTCTTTTAATAGCACCTAGATTTCACTCCTGGAAATATCTTTAGAATTCACATCTTATTAGCCACAAGAATTCCAATTACACATCTTCTCTTCTAATTCCTACCAGCTGATTATTAGCATTAGATGATAATAGAGTATTTTCTGCTAATATATTTCTTAATAACATCAAACTGCAGAATGTCTTTGTGGTCTAATAATTTAATAACTGCACTGAAGAGAGTACTAAATTACTGGAAAATGTTTTACTCTAAGTCTTTATTGCAGTTCAAAACCATGGAATATTTTAAATACGCTCACAGTTTAGCTGCATTCATCAGGCAAGTTTTATTTGCAACCAAAGAAAAATGAACCCAAACTGTTTAAAGATCAACACATAATTCAAGTTTCTAAGGAAGAAGGAGGGAGAAGACAGCTACATCCACATACACACACAGATAATAAAAGTTTTAATACTGAGAAGAGAGTGCTGGATTTCTGGGTTTTGTTAGCAGATCTCAGTGCAGGGAATGATACCTCAAGACACACATTCACAACACAAGCTGGTATCAGCTACTACGGAACATTTTTCTTTCATTTTGAGGACCATTAACAAAAAACATTAAAGCAAGAAATCAGAAAGTGCTCGAAGAACAACAGACATTGGAGACCACTGTCAGCATAAAAAATCATCATATGTTTATATTGCAAAACTTAACCACTAAAAGAAATTATGAGTAATGGATCCTGTGGTGCCAGGGACTCTCTAAATTAGCCATTGACTCCTGCAAAAGAGTAGAGCTCTAGGGCTGGGATAGGCACTGCAAGTCACAACTAAGGAATGATAATGGGAAGCGTGAGGTAGCTTGAAGTTCGTCCTCCTCTCACCCCTCAGGCTCACAGAGCCCCCTCTGCCTCTCTCCAAAATCTGCATAGGGAAATGCGCACCTACTGATCAATCCACATCCCCAGATAAACAGCATCTCGACTGGGAAGAGTTCAAGGTAAACACTTCAACTAAAGAAGAAAACAAGCCAGGAATGGAGGAAGAGAGTTCACCTCTTTATTCGGTATCCTGTGTGGTGCAAATACTCCCAATTAGATGTGTCCATGTAATTTTCACATCAAACATCATGAACTCCATACTCAGCTCCCAAGGCAACTAATTGCATAGCTCACAGTGGATTTTCCCAAGTTTTTTGAGAACACTGCTGGCACTCTTCAATAAAGCCATTTAACATAACAGGAGGTTAAAGTGAGACACAAACACTTGCTTTTTTTAATTTACACCTTTCATTTACTTCCACAGAAATGTCAGGAAAGGGCTGAGATATTGTGTGATGTACTGTCATGTATGCTTCCTTTTAAGAGCTGGGTTAAAAGAAAAGGCTTGGATTAAGAGAATGTAATCAAGATCTATACCTTTAACAAATTTTTAGACAGTCAGAAGAGGGTGCATGCTCAAGGGCATTGATCTTAACGTGCCTTCAGAACAAAGAATGAGCGTCCTGTCTTATATATTTACAGACATGAAAACAGGTGGTAGGGAAAATCTGCAAATGTAATGACTCTTAATGATCTTTTCAAAAGATCAGGTGGAACTGGCCTTTACTGCAAGGACCAGGCTACTTTAACACTGTGCACACTGCACTGAACACTACAAACCTGCCCAGCCCTGGGAACTTTCAGCCTTTATTTCATCATATTTATGCAGTTGTAGTAATTTTTTTTTTTATTAATGTCTTTCACAAACCTCCAAGTTATGGAAGATCCTTTTTAGTGTAGGTGTAACATGACCCAGCACAGGGAGAGGTGAGGGCAGTGCTGGATGCACTGATCTGACATTGTTGTGTAGGTTGTGTTTTCAGCCTTTGGGGCTTCTCCAAGGATGGCATTTAGATCCAAATTCAGCAAGCTTTT
The DNA here is from genome assembly GCF_035770615.1 of Melospiza melodia melodia. NCBI lineage: Eukaryota > Metazoa > Chordata > Aves > Passeriformes > Passerellidae > Melospiza > Melospiza melodia. The sequence continues at coordinate 8,825,277 of NC_086202.1, forward strand.
TAAGCACGTGCATGGTCTCACAGATCTCACCTCCAGCATCAGAAGCATGGTTTCAGCACCTGCTGAACTGGGCCTAAATGCAGATTTTCTGTTCAGGGGACCCCTGCTCACTCTCCTTTTTCCTCTTACCCCAAAATCCCACATTTCCCAATGGGCAGCTGCTGCTCAACACAAAAACCAGAGACAGATCTCTCTTAGAAAGTCAACACAACCTTCTTCACTTCCCAAAGACATTTGCATCAGCCGATCAAACACAAGGGAATAATTATTGCTGGTTTTCCTCTTCCAAAACTCCACTAATGGAACTCCTCTGTATAAACTATCGAAGGAGGACTTCCTTACAGAGCTGAAGTGCCAGATATTCTGTAAATCCAGAAAAAAATATATGTTTTAAACTTGCAGGGATGACCCCAGTGGGTTCAGGACAGTCTCCAGCAGTGCTGCCAAGGCCCTGTGTCACTGCAATTTATTTTAATGTGCAAGCACTGTAATTTACAACCAGGCTAGATTTTTGCACCCAGAGTGAGGAGAACCCACGGCTATTATAAAAAACCATATAAATAAAGGGTTTTCATTAAAACCACTGTGCAATATACAAAATAATTACTTAAAGGAATGGCAAGGAGGGGCCTGTTTTTCCTTGTGCATTTTGAAGACCAGTGTGTGAGAAGGAGCAGGAAGACAATAGTAGAGAGGTACAAAACTTCTCTAAAATGAGTAACACCAGAAATAAAGTGTGCAGGCTAAAAAAATACAAGGCTTTCAAAAGGAAAATGGACATTTTCTCAGAAAAAGTAAGGAAAAATAGGCAAAGCTTACAATGAAATGAACTTTTACAAGTTCTCAAAATTTTCCAAAGTGACAATGAAACCTACTCACGTGTCAAGTTTATCTCCTCCCATTTGTGACCACCAAGAAGACACTCCAGTAAGTGTCTCTGTCATCCCTTTAGCAGAGAGCCTCTCAGATCCCCTACTCTGCTGCCTGAAATTTTGCCAAAATGAGATCTGTGGGGGAAAACAGGGGAAGCCAAAACAACACTGACACTGTTTGGCAGAAGCGTATCCCACAGCTGCTCACAATATTTAATAAACAGGAGAGGAGAGTCTAGTGTTTAAATTACAGAAGTAAGTTTATACTGAATAACATCAACTCCTGTTGGCAGCACATGGTAACAAAGTCGGTGAAGAGCCTCTACTGATGGCCACCATTCCCCAAGGGTTTCCTCAGAATTCATATCCTGAGTGACATAGACACAGCTGGGGCAGGGGAAAAGTATGAAATGTAAAGGAAGGTCCATGCTTCAGTGGGAGTGTCAATCTTGCACTCACATGGCATTGTGCTAAAGCCAGGGCAAGGAGCTTGGGGCTTCAGCCCTGTCCAAGGAGGAAGAAGGGAAAAGCCTACAAGGTCAGCCAGCATGCTGGCTGATGGAAAAATTCCCATTTCCAATACGGGAATTTGGAAATTTCCATATTGGGCGTGCTGGGTGTGCTGAGCTGCTGCAGAGCTGCTGAGAAAAGCACACCCTGTCCATGGTGGTGAGGAAGAAACCCTCAGCAGAAGGAGGGTGGCAGCCCAACCTCCCTGCGAAGGGTGTGAGCAGACTGCAGCCACTGTCTCTGCCTGTGGGTTGCAGTAGAGACAACACATTCATTCTCCCGTGCTTTGCGAGGGCACTCCCTCTTCCCCCCTACCAATCCACACAAGACCATTAGCACTGTAAATTAAGTGCGATGTGTAAGTAGCTCCGTTCACCCTTCAGGAGATGTGGGCCAAACCAAGGCACACCGCTGTCAAGGATCCTGCTGCCTTAGTCTAACTCTGATCATTTTGTTTCTGGTGTTATTACCCAAAGAAATTGCCTACTTAACAGATGAGAACAGCGCTGTAACAGAGACCAGACACTTGGAAATTTAGCACAACACATGAAACACTGTCTTACAGCATGGTAATTTAAAAAATGAACAGAAAATTGACTTGGCTAAGAACACCATCATATGGCTAAAACGCACAGCTAAGCACATGTTAGGTCCTGTACAGTATATCCACATGGGTATCCCAAAGCTTGGGGCTAGGATAGCTTGGATTCAAGTATTTTGGGAATGCCATTATCTGAATGGGGTTTAGAGTCAAAATTATAAAGGAAATCGCTGCTTCCGTTCAGCAGCAGAAAATTATTATCTCTCCTTGAGACCTCAAAAAGATTAGAATGCCTATTTCTTGTTTGAACAAGAAGCTGGATCAGATTCTTGTTCATATACTAAATACTAACAGCCCACGTCCCTCTTGTCTCAGGGTGAGACAGTTCCAGACAGGGACAGCTACAGGACAGCCCACACCTGTGGGCTCTAGGTACCCTCAGGTACTCTGGAAACCCTGGTTTTGCTGTCCCTCTCTGAACACTGGCCCATCATTAACATTTTTAAATGTTTTAAACTATATACTTTTGAATGCTGAAAAAGAAATCCCTAAATAAGACAGATGAGATAGGCTGGGGACAAGGGGAAAAGAATAGTTTGGCCCAGCTCAGACTATTTCCCCACAGGTCCAACTGAGAACAACTCAGGAAGAGGGAGGAAAGCACAGGGAGAGAGTCAGGAGGGCTGGTAGAAAAACAAGAGCCAGCAACAGCCTCAACTGCAGAAATCAGAAATGACCATTGGAAAGGGAAGGAAAGCTGAATGAATAAAATTAATATTCCCTGCAGGAGGAGGAAAGAGAAGATTTTGTGCTTCTGAGCACTTATGGTGAGAGGGGAAGATACAAATGTAATGAAGATAGTAGGTACACAGGAATTGATGAGCTAAGCACAATATATAAACCAAAGTCCAAAAGCATGTTTTGCTCCAACAATGCATTTTACTTCTTCCCCTGTGTCCACTCAACTTGTCAGAGACAGCCCCAATACTGCTGCTGATCAGTCTTATTTCTCTCATTTGTTTCAGCTTTGGACAGGCTGTGCAGAAAACGGTGACTTTTTTGTCCCACAACCTGCACAGATCATGTTCTTCTGAAAAACTCAGTGGAACACCTAGCAAGAGCACAACACTGGCTAACAAAACAAAAGCTGAGGCTGATAAAATCAAGTCTCACAGAAGCTTGTTCCAGGTGCCTGTGAGAGGGAGGAAACTGTTCTTTTAAACAATGGGCTGCCTGCCACCCTCAGCATTTGCATCAAACACATCCATGATTCAGGCAATGCAGTGGTGCAACATCACAGGTCAGGGACTGGCTCAGTGCATATGAACAAGATAAGAGTGGATTGGAATCAACAACTAATGCCACCAGAAGGATTTCCCTAGCTGGTATCAAACAGCAGAGAGGGCTGGGTGCCACCCAGCAGGGCTGATGCCTCCCATGTGAATCTTGTCTGGGGACTTTGGCACTTTTCATTTTCTGGCAATTACAAGAATTTGGTTCTGCACTTGCTCAGGATTTTCCAGGATGCATCAGTTCCCCTTGGTTACTTTCAATATTTCAGAAGCCATAAGGAACTGGCAGATAAAACAGCCCATGGTCACCACCCTGGGGTGAGCTATCATTTGCCTTGGCCCTCTTTGCTTGGGAGAGGTGGACATTTGGTGGAAATTTTGTCACCTGCATCTGCAGGACAACTGAATTTGAGAGGCACCAATCCTAGCATTCAAATGCAGCTCCCATTACAAGCAGCAGGGACACACAGCAGCCACTTCTAACCTTTTTCCATTTTTTGATGAAAGACAGGGAGAAGGTCAGCCCACCAAAACCAGGCTTCTCCATAATTATCTTTACCTCCCCTATCACAACTTGCTTAGGGACAGGCCACCCATGGTCACAAGTCAACAGATGACAAGCTGGCCTGGAGTCTCATTTCCCTCCATTGCTGAGCAACAAACCCAGGTGAAGTGTGACCCTGAACCAGAGCATGAAGAGATGTTTTGATACTGATGGATACTCAGCTGAAGGTGAGGCAGTGTTACTGCAGGCTGCCCTCAGCAGCTTGCCTTTGTAGCATTAAAGGAGAACAAACCACACAGTGAGCTCAAAGCTCATTTGCTTGGTTGACTGTAAATTCCAGAGGCCAGATTTGGTTGTCAGTTGCATAAAACACAAAAACAACTATTTCAACAGAATTACTCCACATGCCTGGCCCTTAGTCTCAATCAGTAATAGGCCAGATGCTGGCAAGATAAAGAGGCCATCTATGCTATCATTAATGAAGTTTCAGGTAAAACATGATGCAATGTTATTTCAAAATACTGACATATTGCTACAGGTATTTGGTGCTCTTCCCTTAATTACAATTGCTGGAGAGCATTTTTTTCTTTCCAACGTTTGCTTGCCTGAAACCTAATGGCTGTGTTAGAAAGCCTGCAGCTGGATGGGTTATTTTTTCTTTACTCATCTCTGTCATTAGCGTGCAAAACTTACAGAAAGGAGAACGGAATTTTTTTTTTTTTTGGATAGACAGAGTCAAGACCCTCTACAAAGAATTACAGAATAACAGGGAATCTCATCTGCTAATCCATCTGTTGTACAAACTCAGCTTCTATTAAACAAAAGTTGTATTAAAGCAATTTAGCCATGCCCACCCTCACCCCTGGATTTTTTTGCAGCACTTTGGTAAAATAAGCTCCCTCATTACCAATGGAGCCACAGCTGTCAAAGAAGCCAGTTGTTAAACAACACTTTGCAGTGATGCTATTAAAGCTTCTGGATAAAAGCTGCTAACAAGAGCAAAACAACTGTCTGGCATTTCCATCCAAGATGCTTTCCAAAGTTCCCCAGGCCATGCTGCAAGGAGGGCTTGCCTATTAGGGGAACATGGCACTGCAGACACCAGAGACAACATTGCTGACAACCTGCTGACCCCCCAGCTAAGGCAGAATCTCCACCTTCCATGCTATTAACTGGTTTGAAGTGAAGCAGCAAGCTGACAGCCCACCAGAGACCCCACCACAATCCGCAGCCATGAACGGTGCAAAAACACAAGACCCACCAGAACATTCATATCAAACAGGCTTAGAATAGAAATGAGAGTATAAGAGTAATTGCTATGGGATACAAAATGGGACTTGTACCATTTGTGCCATTTAACTGTTCTTCCTAAACTTGACAATTGATAGTACAAAACCCCAAAAGTTAAAGTACTTTGTTAAAAATTTAACAAGACCTATAGTCCATGCAAGGGCTTTTGCTCTGCTAGAGTAGTGTCAGACCAATCACAACATACTATAACTGTGGACATTAAAACATTTAGTTCCAACCAGCATTTTCACAAGTCTTAATCCTTTCATACAAACAAAAGTTACTTAAGGTTCTCATGTGAGAATGATCAGTCCATACTCATGGGCAGGACTTCTCATGGACCCCACATGGTGAGGTACTCCATGCCATCAGCACAATATGGGTCTGTTACTGCTACAATCTCCTGATAACAAAACTAGATTGTGATTCTATGCCTGGCTACCCTGAGAAAACATTAAATAAACATACAGCTGCTAGGACATGTGCAGAAAAGAGTCAAATACAGATTCACTGAAGAAGCATGAAACCAGAAATAGACAACTTGACCCCAGTACCTACTAATGCACTGGTACTGGGTTGAAGAGGAGTTATCCAATTACTGTTTTTCTAAATATTACAAATAAGAAAATAATTTGCTTACTATTCTTTTCCATTTTCATTCTAATTTGAAACACCAACTTAGTTAACGAACAATCCCTCCAAAGGAGAATAATGGTGGGAACTGTTGTATTATCTGATTTTAAACAGGCACACTCATCAGTGTATCTTTTCAATTTCCTAATAAGGACTTTGCAACACCAGAAATTCCAGTTCCTTCAGGGAATCTATCCTAGATTTTTATATTGAAATTCACACACACTGTGAAAAGACCTGGGGGTAAAGCAACTGTGTGCAGAGTTTCATACTGATGATCCCTTAGAGACAGGCCCTTTGGTAGCTACACACAGCAAGGGCATCAGACACCGATGGAAGTTCAACTCCTGCAAAACTCTGAGACTGTATTTACCACAAAGGTTTTGCCAGTTCCATTTTAAACACTTCGAGGCCAGAACCAAAGCTCTTTCCTCTAGTAGTCTGCATGGCAAATTAGAGGTGACCACAAAAATGAAACCTTGTAATACACCAGAGACCATGTGGGATTGTGGGATGCATTGTCTACAGACCCTATTGGAAAATGGATGAGCTGGTTTTGTGGTGGAAACCCCCTTTCCTCCAAGAGTACCACTGACATTTGCATTCCCACCACTCCTGCCAACAAGCTCGAGCTGACTGCTGCCTCCTCAGTATAAGGTGTCTACTTTCACATGAGTGGTCGTTCTACTCCAAAGAGTTTGGGGCAGATATGAAGGATAAAGAAAGGATCCAATTTCTTGGCTTTCCTTAAGAAGTTACCCTTAAGGAGTTAGCTGAGAATCCCACCACACTTTATTTCATTCAATCTCTCCCTACTCCGTGTGCACCCCACGGGATTAATCACGTTTGGATCCAGTTTGTTCCCCTGCATTTCACTCAGCATAAACTTTCAGTATAAACCAGATAATCATTCATAACTCCGTTCCTCCTCAGGCACTGGTCACTCTTCCATCTCCTTAGCCCTTCTCCCTGAGGTGTAACCTAAATCATCGCTTCTCATGCTTTATCCATGAGAACATCTTTGCTAAATACAGCTCATGAAGCCTCTGTGAAGGCCTGGGTGCTCTCTGTTGACTGCAAGGAAACAGACAGGTAATGAACCAGCCTTGCACACACCTGCTATTAGCAAACATTGACAAATAACTCACCTATCTTTTCCAAAAATAATTACATAGCATGTGTATTGCCCATGTAAGTTAACTGACAGCACTGACAGTGTATTACTGCCCCAGTCTACAAAGACCTTTACACTTTGCCAGTCGAGTCACCATCTCCAGGAAAGCTCAGATGCTCATGAGGCACCATAAAGCTCAGGTAGGGACACCAGCCTGGGTCACGGACATTGTTAATGGCATCGGCATACTCCTACACCCAGCGTAATTAGCGAGACAAATTAGCCTAGATGCCACACCAGAGTGAGCAACATAATTCTGCATTGGCTTGCACTGAACTGTGAGGTTCAGCACACAGGAGGCCAAACTCCACTGGTCCTTTGTGTTCCTTCTCATCCTCTCTCATGCTTTCCTCCCATCAGACCCGGAGGATCCATAATAAAGCGAGGAAAAGCCATCACAAATATTCAGCTTGACATTCTGCATAATACAGGCACTGTCTATTTTTGTGTAAGCCCAAATTAAGCCCAATCTAATGCAGCGTTACTAATGCTTTGGAGCAGGGAACACATACTTGTGCAGGGTCAGCCAGTGCCTGGCAAAAGCCAAGGTGCCTGTGACCTGCCCACAGTGGGCACGAGAGCAAGGCAAGTTATAGGGCAATATTTACATCCAGGCCCAGATCTCCTTGCACACACAGAAGGGTGGCACATCTGAGCACACATGCGCAGCACCCAGGTTATCTGACCTCAGTCAGATACCATCTGCAATTCAGGGCAGAACAGAAGAGTTTATTTTGACTCAATGTTAGCAGAGAATGCTTTCTGCCAGAGCAGCTCACTATATTGTATGATAACTGAATGAAGCTAATTTTCAGCAGATTCTATCTAACAGCTCTTAACTGGTAGAAATAGTTCAAGGTCTTCAAAGTATACAGTGTTGCATAGCCCCTGATTCACACATTCCGCTAATAACTGCCAGACAATTGGACTGAATTTATTCAAAAACCATTAGCTGCAGAAATTCATATTCTTCAATTCTGCCTCAGATACATGCTATATTACACTTACATTAAGGTTAATGTGCAATGCCAGTTCTTTAACAAAGGAACTGCAAATATTTGAAGTTACAGCATCTCTTACCAAGGTGTCTGTTTTAAAGTTTATTGTTTCTCTCTCACAATTCCCCTTTCATCCCTGCCCCTGCCAGGAGAGTTGGGCTGAAAAAATGGTGAGAATATTAGAGCAAATACAGGCACATATTTGAGACAGTCTTTGTACAGCGTGCATATGCTACCAGCATTACAAGGATTTTTCTTTCATCTGTTCCTTCAGACATGAGCCTCCAAAATACTTAAAAACCGCTTCATAAATATCCTTCGAAAAACCATCATCACATCTTCAGAGCGCTGGTGTGTTAAATGCCTGCCACCAAAAAACGATGTTAAAATTTGGGAAGAGCTAGAGGTGGAAGCTGAGGAGAAGTAGCAAGAACAGAGGAATGTTTAAACAAGAGAGCCTCAGTGAGAGGCTGAGACATGGTCTACTTTTTATAAAGAAATAAAACACACCTCCCATTCATGTTATAAAAAATTATACAGGTAGGCAAGCTTCTGTAATTTATCTAATACTCTTATATTCATGTTTCCTTAGGTTTCATGCAATTTATTAAGTTTTCAGCGTTGCCTACAGCAAAAAGGATAAACAAAAGCAGATGTGAAACTCCCTTTTTTTAAGGGCCCGCCAACCTCCCGCAAAGCCTGCAAGCAGCTGGGGAGGCCTGATTGCCATCAGCTCTGCATGGCCAGTCCAGCTGCCCTCCCCAGGCTGGGCCCAAAGCTGGTACACCCTGACCCACGGCACGTCTTGCCTCTCTAAAAGGGGCTTTTCCTCTCTGTTCTGTAAGATTTTAGCTGGAAATATGCTTTGTTGGCCAAGGGTTAAGTAAATCACAAGAACAAAGAGGCCTGGACAAAAAAAGAGGACCAGGAGAACACAAGTGCCACACATCCCTGACTGGTCACAGGGAACAGAGGATTTCATGAACATTTACACAAACAAAAGGCAGAGCCATGGAGTTTGTTATTCCTCACAAGGAATAACCAAGGTATTACCCCTTCACTGCACCTACACTAAAAGGCTCTCAGTGACATCAAAGAAGTAAAAGCTTCACAAAACTGGTGTGTAAGACTTCACCATCCTCAGTCACAGAAGATGAGGTGCCATGCTGAGGCATAGGAGATTCTGGAAGAGAACAGAGCATCACAAATCTGTATGTAGAAGACTGGTGCCCCCATGCCCTGCTGGACATCACACACAGGACACATCCATGCAGCAGAGCATGGTGCAGGACACCACCTGGGCCCATGCACCAAGCCAGCTCCAGTCTGCAACACGATGTGTTGGGTTTGCATTTGCTCAGCACTGGAGGAAATCCCTGCATCTCTGCTCCCATCTACCCAGACACACCTTCTGTTAAAGGCCATGGGGAGAACACACATGGAAGACCATGATACTTCCCACCATTACATCCTTCCATATTGTTGCAGCTCTATTTCTGGTGATGGAATCCATCAAATAAGCACACTTACTCCACAACCTTGATTTTAACCAAGGGGCTGTCTCTAACCTAATAATCTTGCATTTTCAATGACCATAAAATTCAACTAAAAACCAACAGGCTGCAGGCTCTCTCTCTCCTATATCCCATTGTCTCAAAGAAAAGGATTAAATCTTTTCCTATTTTGTACAAACCAAGAAAGCCTCTGAAACCACTTACACACAAACACACGCTAGAGCAGTTGTTTCCCAAACATTAACAGCCTCCACATTAAAAGTCCTGTAAGGCAAAACAGGCAAGAAAGGGGAGAATCCCAGCTCACAAGGTGCAGCTGAAAAATTAACAGACTGCTTTGAAAGAGGGAGGCAAATGTGCTGCACGAACGTGGCGCTAGCGAGCGCACACATAATAAATTGGGGATTCCCCGTGTCAGGGCTGGCTCCGAGCGTGAATTGCAGAGTTCCAGGGAGGATCAATAACTGTCAGAAGGAGAAGAAAGTGAGCACTAAATTCGCTCGCCTTTCATCTTCAACAAATGGAACAGAAAATCTGATGGATGACAGAACCTTTCGTTTCTATAGCGTTCGTGTTGAACTAAAGACTGGTGACATTGAGATGATTTTCGACATGCGCTTCTGTAGATCCTGAAGCAATTATAAAAATAAAAATAAAAGAATTTTGTTACAAAGAAGCCCCCCAAACCAAAAGTAGCGATTCACAAGGGCAGGGTAAAGAAAAAATATTAATGAAAGCCCGTGCCAGTGGTCAGCCCCTAGCATGTGAGAGTGCAGAGTTTTGGAAGCATGGAGTACATTAAACACAACACACCCCTTGCCTCCCCCATAATTAAGTTAGAGATGTGAGAGCAAAAGCAATAGAGGCTGTCTGTTTAGTTTCTCTGCTTGGCAGGGCACCACACACACATGCACACAATTTCTCCTCTCCTCCATTTGTGAAAGGAAGGAGGGGGGGGTCGACAGGGGGGGTAATAGAAAGCCCAAATGAGCAGATAAACAAAAAATCCAAAGCAAACAGAAAAAAAAAATCCCCCAGATTTCAAAGAAGGAACACGCTACTGCTCAAAGAAATGCCAAAATATCTTCTCCATCCCTTTATTCTACTGCAGACAGTCACTCAACCCATCAGGAAAATTATATTAAAAAAAATAACAACAACAGCAGAAAGGAGACAGGACCTTTTGTACAATCCAGCTGGCTTCTGTACCTTGACTTTCATATCAGATATTTATTTTGGCATGTGGGCAGTGGGGGAAGGGGAAGCATCTCTGGACACTGCATGACATCCCCCACCATGGTGTAACAGCTCTGAGCACAGGGTACATCCCTGGCTGTCACCTGCGAGTGCTGAACTCGCCATGTGACAATGCACAGTGCCCTTGTCCCGTCCCATGTCACACAAACAAGTCACAGGGCAAGGTGGCGGGAAGTCCCAGAAAAGAACACATGATCCATCTTCGGCCTCATGAGCTGGGCTCAGCAGAGAGGTGGCACTGCCCAAAGCCACTGCCCAGGTGGGTCTGGGACTAAAGTGCTCTCCTGGAGTGTGCCAGGTGGGCTGCCAGGGTCACCCAGCACTGCAATAACGTACCTGCAGAGGATGTGTCACCTGGGCCAGCCCAGAAAAGGCATACTGCCACCACTGAAATGGAAAATTAAAAGCCTGCAAAACAAATGCAGTGACTCAACTGGGCATAAGAGCTTGGTGTAAAGTTCAGAAATTGGCCTATGCATGCTAATTCCACCTTAAAATGTGTATGTGGGGAGGCTATTCCTGCTTTCTCGCTGGAATGAAGACATTAAATGACGAGTTCTGAGACCCCAGACTAGCTGATAGCAATAAAAAAAAAAAAAAAAAAAAAAAAAAGCAAGCCCCAATTCTCGTATTTTAATCCAAACAGACCACACCACACAAAACCAAGATTAGCTGGGGCTCTCTGGTATCAGTGACTGCCTACCACAGACTCATTGTCCCTGCAGCTCCCTGGCAGTGCCAGCCCCACACCACGCCCTGTGGTTTCCCACTGACACACCAGCATTCCCCATCCCTGCACCCAGCCACCCTCTGGCTCTGCTTTTTGGGAGACACAAACACCACTCCAGCAGCCTCCTCTGGAACCTCAGCAGTGGCCCAGTATGTTCCTCCAGCCCAGTTTCATTCACTTCTTTTAGACAGGCAAATTTGTGTATAGCCACAGCCAGTTTTACTGCTGGGAATCCAGGGAAATAATTCAGATATTGGCCATTCAAGCCCATTATCAGAGAGTATTGGAAATGATCCCTCTGAAAATCTGCATCACCCTAACAGAGGAAAAGAGTTGCCTGACACCCCCATTGAATAACCTGGTAATTTCAGTATCTCAACCAAATTGTGGTTTGAGAGATGAGGCCTTGCCTCCATATGAAAAAGATAAATCAACCTAGAATACACAAATGCAATTTTAAATGAGAGTATCTATTCCAGATCAAATACAGATGCGGAACCCACAGCTTCAGATTAACAACATCCTCCCAGTTTAGTTTAATCTACTTTGAAAGCAAATTACTCTGTGCTGGGCAGAGGCACTCATTCTCCAACAAAAGCATCCTCACACACCAAGTAGCTCCTCGAGAGCAATCCTGTGGGTAGATGGGGCATTGTTTTCTCACAGACAGGAGCCTCTTGCTGTGCCTTTTCTCCCTAAAAGCTGTAAAAAGTTGCTGGTACTGCAGAACTTCTTTGTTTCACCTGAGTGCTTCTCAGGCCAGGTCACACAACCCTTCACAGCCCTCCACAGCCTGCCCAGCTGTGGAGATGCCACCACTAGCAAACAGTGCTTTAGTCTGAACTTTTCTCCACTGAAGGCAATTTTTTTGCCTCTTGGAAGGATGTGTAAAATATAAACAGGAGCAAACAGCATTGTCTCCAAAGCAAGGTGTCTCTGCACATTTTGAAAGGTTTTGCATGAAGTTTCCATGCTTGACAAGGAGCATCTCATGAGGACAACGCCCTGCAGCTGATTGCACAATGACAGCAAGTGCCAGAAAACTCCAAGTCTAATCTGAGATCTGACACTGTTGTGTGGGCTTGGGCAAACCACTTAACCTTTCTGCATCTCAGCTTTTCGGTCCATAAATGAGGGCAATAATGCAACGCTCCCTCTTTCCCCAAGGACTGATAGGGAGCTTGAGGTTTTTATGGCACTTTGGAAATGTGAAGTGCTGCATAAGTGCAAAGTACCATTATCTAGAACTTCCACTACCACCTCAAGATGCTGGTGCAGCAGATGCTGGTGAGAAGTGGCCTGCAGGGAAGACTTCAGACAAACCAAATGTCCATGTTTACCCTGAGGTTGCACTGGGAAGATGTCCAAGCAGCAAAAGGGGAATTTACAAGTCCTTTCCTCCCTGCTCACAGAGGCACGAGGTACCCAGTGCAAGGGCAGGGTGGGTGCAGAGCCATGCAGGAGTCACTCATCCCTCAGAGAGGCACAGCTCTCCTGCTGACAGCACAGGGAAGGGATGGCTCTGCCTCAGCGGCCCTATCTCAGATCTGTGGCAGCTCTCAATCACACCTCCAAACACCCAACCAGAACAACAGGGGTGTTCCTCTGAGCCCTTCACTGAACCACCACCACACCTGCATCTCACCAGGCTGAGTCAATATTCACAGGAGAAGCACAGCAACAAGAAGTGTCCAAACACTTACACCACCCAGCACGTGCTCATTCCAGAAGGCAGGCAAACAACATTCAACTCTTGCAAAGTGTGACTTAGCCCATTTCTTGCTTTGCTAGCTTCCCAAACTCCACAAGCAGGATTCAGGTCTTGTGAGGTGAAGGGACATGAGAGCACACGATGCCCAAGCTCCATGGGCTCGTCCAGGCACGTCTTAGAACAAGGGTGGGAGACAAAGCAGAGCAGATGACCTGCTGATTACACCTCACCAAAACCTTAATAACACAAGCAAAGGTTAAAGATGCTGTTCATTCTGGACAATTGAGCTGCCTTGAGCATGCCTTGAAGGGTTATAGACACCACACATAGCTACAAAGAGCATTTTCTCCTCAGTGTCCCCCTATTTCACCTACCAGTTCATCTAAACTAGAGAATTAACTACTTGCTAACTGGGTTGGCCAGGAAAAGGCAGCCCTGAAAACTAAACAGACACATAGATGGGCTGTCCAGCTGTATAGCAGACATCTTGTGAACATGTTCTGCATTGGCACTAAAAATAGCATTGTTTCACCTGGAACAGCAGTTATGTCTCTCTAGGAGATGAGGAGGAGCAGAGATCTCTTGTAGGCTGTTATTATCAGTAATGAGTTTATTTTCAAATCAAAGTAGCTTGTTATTCATGACTAGAAAGAGGTGGAAATTTCAAAATACTCCTAAAAAAATGCTTTAAACTACTGATTTCTTTACTTCTGTATTTATAACATACAAAACCACAGCAACCCGAGCTAGACCAGCATTACGCTGTGCTCTGCAGCAAATAGGAGAAATTCATTAAGAGACAAAGCTAACTGCTTTCTGTGACTACACCAGCAAATTAATTCAGTGGTAAGGACGCTTGCCAAGATGGTGAATTTATGCAAGTCCTGGAGAATCTTCATGGAAAATAAACTTTTATTAATTAAAGAGTATCACTCACTGCTCCACCCAGGGGACGGAAATGTATCACATGTTCCCCATCTCTGCTCAGAGGAGCCCCAACACCAGCCAGCTCAGGAACTGCTTGTGGATGATCTCCAAGACAAAATGCTGAGGCTTGTGCATGAGTAACAAACAAAGTTCCACAAAAAAATCACGATCTCTTCAGTGATCCTTCACTAACAGGAAGAGCAATTCATTCTGCTGCACGAATGATTAATTATAAATTATTAAATCCAGCTCTACTCAGGATACTTACTCAGGGAAGCAACTGCTCCAACCTGTCAACAACTTTTGTTTTCTAAATCTCTGAAACCAATATCACTTCAAAACACATATGGAGCCAGATTTTCCACAGAAGCTCCAGCATGTGTTCTTAGTGGCCACTCTCCCCAGTCCTGGCCAGACTCTAGGAGGGACAGCAACTTTCTGTCTGTGCTCTGGCTTTGCAAACAGCCTGTTTCAATAGGACACTGCCATTGTTTTCACCCTCCTCTCTCTCCCCCATCCATGTGAACCACACACGGAAGCATCTGGAGAGCATGAGCTTACTTTCCCCATCCTCATCCCACAGGACACTGTATCTCCCAGGCAGGAATTTGGGGAGCAGCCTGCCCACGAGCACAAGTTTTGCTGCGTTACTGCGTGCAGCACTCGAGGAGGAGGCAATTTCCTGCCTGGCAGGGAGGCAGGGGAGAGCCCTGGGATGCTCCACGCCTCCTGCCTGCCCACCAGCAGCGGGCAGGGGCTGGGGAAGGACAAATGTGAGAGCAGGAGAAAGTGTGGGGCTGCAAACGCGCATCTGAACACCGCGCAGCCAGAGGATGCGCAGATACAAAAATGGGATACATTATTATTCCATAAATTAAGTTAAAGCAACCTCAGCACATCCCAGACCTTTAATGCCGGGCTGCTGCACTCCAAGTGTGTTGGCTTCCAGCCTGCAAAATGTTTCAACTTCACTCAACTGAGACAAGACCCACGTTTTATTAAAAGAGGTTTATCTTCCTGCAAATAAACCTCAACAGCTTTTGCACCCTGAAGAAGCAACTTCGGTTTACGTCTCGCCCTCCTCCCCCCTGCCCACAACAAAACACACATTCAAAATCTGATGAGTAAAGAATTACCAGCTACACCTTTCTGGACCTTGCCCATGTCAGGCTGGTATGCAACAGGTTTCAATGTTTGTTTTTATAATAAATAAAGCAAAAGTATGATGAGACAGCTAAGCTCCTTGCCTCTCCTCTGCCTTCTTTGAAGATGGCTTTTTATTTTGAGACTTAGGCAAAACAGTAAAGCAGTTAAAAAAATAAAGGGTATTCACTATCTCACATTTCAGCCTGTTCCAAATAATCTAGACAGCCTTAAAATACCAAGCTTGCCTGTCAGCCATTTAATGAAGAAGTATTAATTTTTTTAAAAAATGTAACACACACACATTTTCCCTTCTTCTTATATATATACTGCTCTGTCCCATGATCTCATTTTTCTGATAAAAACCAAAACCATTTAGAAGGGGGGGGAAAAACCCCCAAAACCACTTTTCCAAGCAGGGAGCAAAGCCTAAATAAAATTAAGGAAGTGTAAAGCCCAACTTCAACAGCAGACAAGTATGCAGAGAACAGTGTGACCTTCCCTTATCACCCACTGACATGCTTAATCATTTCCAAACAAAAATGCTTTTCTCTGCCACTTCTTCACTCTGCGAGCACCTCCAGCTCCTACACGGCCAGTAAAGAGTTAAATCTCCCACTATCCCCTGCTGCCTGCGAAAAATCACTGAAACAATTGAGACATTGTCCAGTGAACAAGACTCCCAGGGCCTGACATTTTTGTTTATGTCCCAGTTCTCAGCCTGTCAATTTTCACTCCCAACGTTAAAAGCCTGGCTTGCCCCAATACAGTCTGCCCTCGTCTGAAAAGGCTCCACTTCATTTATTTTATTAAAGCTATGGTGTGTTTATGATTCAGAGCTCTCCCCATCTGAGGACCTGTTGGTCCCATCCCCCTGCCTTCCTCGCTGCCCTGCAACAGCGACTTCCTAACTCCGAGGAGGCTTTGCAGTGCCTTTTGCAGAGCCATTGCCCAGGAAAATAACTGTGCTTGGGTTAAACACCGCTGTCCACATTTTCCTGGAGTATGAAATATCTGTTACTGAACTCCAGGCTCTTAAAATAGCCTTTCATTAGTAACCAGGGTAGGGTAGAGGGGAAGGGAGTTGGATACTAAGCCAGAGTGGCAGGAACTTTAAAAATAAAATAAAGTTAATTAAAAAAAAACAAACCAAAACAAACAAAAAAAAAAGGGAAAAAATAAGAAAAACACCCTGAAAAAAACCAAACCACACACATCCACTCTCACTACCCAGCAGCAGACTAGAAAATACATGTAATGGAGTAAAACAAACATCTTGGAGCAAAGCAGTGTTTCCTCCGCTGCTTCGCGGCTGCATTTCCTGCCTGTGTTTTCATAATGACCGGAGCGTCAGGCCCAAAATACATCCCTCTCCTTCACCCTGCCGTCCTCTCCCCCCCATTCCCAGCACTTTTTTTTCCCCTTCGTTACGCTCCCAATACTTTATCTCCATGAAAAGCACACACAGCGGTCACCAGCGTTTCCTGTTTGCCGAGTGTGCTTTAACTATATCACACCCTCGGCTGCTGCGCTGGAATGCACAGCATATGGCATTGTGAAAGGCTTTACTGTCGAATAATGGCAGCAATGCAGCCCTGCTGGTTTATATCAAACCCTGTCACTCTCTTCACGGAGGTCTCCCTCGTGCTCTCCGAGAGGCGAGGTAAAACACACACACACACACACACAACTTCAGCTCTCATGTAGGACCTCAGCAGAAGCCTGTCTGAATCAAGACCTGTGAACTCAAGGCAAGGAAGATTGCAGCTTATGAAGTGGGAACTGGCAGCCACTCTGAGAGTTGTTTCGGATCTCAGTCGCCATAATGGAGCCTTCTACAGGTAAACAGCTGGGCTGTTAAAAGATTTTTGAGCTCCTCGCTGGGATTCCTCTGGGCACAGCCACCATGCGCTAGAGGATGGCTACATTCCCAAGCCCCTCTTCTCCAAGAGGCAGGGCTGTCAGCCTGAGCCCTATCCCAAAGCACAGCTTCAACTTCCCTGCTTTTAAAAATCAGCACTGATATATTTGGTTATGAAAAGCAAACGTACACTATCACCTTTCACTTTGGGTCAAAGTTTCAAAACTGCATTTTCATTTAATCGCTCGCAGGTTTATTTTTGGTTTGGCTTTTTGTTTTTGGTTTGTTTTTTTTTTTTTAAGCAACTTTGAAAGAAAAATACTTTCCAAATAAAGTGCTGCTTCCAACTGCAGTCAGGTTTAGCTAAGATGCTCACAAAGGTTATACTTCAAAGTGCTTTTTGTGCAGATCTTGAAATGCCTTCCCATGCCCGGATGCATTCGGCCAGCAGACGCTGAAACGAGTAGCAAGACTTTTAAAGCCCATTGAAATGCATCCATCCACCCTCTCTTCATAAAAGGAAGCCTTACTTAACAGGCATTTATTATTGCTGAACTAGGGTTGAAAGTTCAGTGTCCTTATAGACCAAAATTATCAAGATTTCTGAGTTTGCAGCCCACGTTTAAGTCCTAATGAGCTATTGTACCCACTCACTGCTATTAACTCTTTGATGTCAGGAACCCATGATGCTCTTTTAAATGTCTCAAAGATGTCCAAGGGAAAAAGTGCGAAGCTCACCTGTGCTGAAGGACAGGTGAGCAACTGGGTTGGTTTTTTGGGGTTTTTTTTGCCTTTAGTCCCCTCCAGCAAAATATGCAAAGACAACTACAGCATTAAATATGCATGTCAAAGACAGGCTAGCCTACCAGTCTGGACTGTGAACTCAGACTCAGGGGAGCTGTACATCGCTTCCAGCTTTGCCATGATCTGATATGCAGAACACGTTACCTTCCTGGGAAAGGGACGTGAGCATACGGTGCCCATCACAGCACACACGTACAGCAACCCAACTGCTGCTGTGGGCACTGCTCAGCCCTATCTCCCCTGCATTTGGGCAGTCTGAGGCAGCGACAACAATCTCCTTTTCTGACAGTTCCGTGTCTACTAAATCTTCCTAAATACAGGTAACAGTAAAATGATAATGAAATTACCTTTAATTTGCACCAAGCGCTTTGACCTGCTCGTTACACAGTCACATCAAACTGTGTCCACAGGGAGAAGGCACTACCATGCTTAAATGGCTCTTGGGAAGGGAAGGGTATACCTAATTTTCCAATCCCAGACTAAGGCCCCCAGTCCAACCACCAGCAAACCAGCAGGGTGATGGTTTATTTCAAGAGTCACAAGCCCAGCTGGGCACCCAGGCGTGGAGGAGATGGAGTTGGCCAGACAAGAACATGGCACCAGCTCTTTGGCTTGGTTCCTCTCTACCACCAGTGCTGTGACTGCTCTCTCACACTTTCTCACTGTTTACTCACCCCACAATTCCTCAGTGCAGTGACCTGAGGTGCCCAGGGTTGCCTGTGCAGGAATGGAGTTTAACAATCCATCTCCGGTGTGAGCGGACGCTCCCTGGACATGCCCCGGGCACGACGAGCAGAACAAGTCACTGCAGGGTGAGCCCAGCAAGGCCTTACAGCACCTCTAACTGCCCAGCCACATGCTAGACACCTCCAGCCCAAAAGGCAGCTGCTGCCTCACGTTTACCCCTCGGGCAGCAATTGTGGAGCAACCAGCATTGCCTCAGATTCACACCAGAGCTTATCCCAAAGTAACCCGTCCTGGCCATCAGAGCCCTTTAATAAGGAGCAGGTTATTTCATGTCCAGTAGATGACTTCCGTCCAAAGAGCTGGACATGCCTGAAAAGCATGGGCATGAGGAGTCAATGTGGAGCAGTTATGGCTTTAGCAATTCAAACCCTTGCTTGCTTAATATTAATTAACCACGTAGACATGCCCAACATGCAGTGACAGAAGTTCTGCTGCCAGGGAAAGCTTCACTGCAGACATTTGGGGTTTTCTAATGATATAGCTTCCATGCAGCTGCTTGGTAGGAGCCAGAAGTGCATAGTAAGAAAGTCTGGTGGCTTTCACGTCTCTTCATTCTGCTTTCCTCCACAAAACATCATTTCTTTATTACAGGGCAGTCACATGCCCACAGCACTCAACACTGACATTGCAGAGCTCTGCAGGCACAGATTAGGCCAACTTCTTTATGTTTTCTTTCCTTTCCCAGTCAGTCACTATTTTTTCAGCCAGGGAAGGAGATCATGTTCAGATTTTGTTCAATTCCCAGTGGGCAGATGAGCATCAAGAGACCAAAATCCTTCTTCAGCTTTTCTTCTACTACAGCCTTGGGAAGAAATATGTCAACACAAGGACAAGCTCCAGGGGAAAAGGGTTCAGGTCGCACTATTCCTTCTCCTTCTCTTTCTTTTTGGTAGCTGGGGGATAGGCAGAGGCCACAATTGTCTCTCAGGAAGGGACTTTATTTCATACAAATGCTCATTTCAAGCACCTCAACTCAGAAAAGCATCACTACACAAGACAGCACTTTGAGCACATGCTTAAGTGTTGTCCTGAACACCGATGGACATCAACGCATGTTTAATGATTTCTTGAATCAAGGCCTAAAGAGTAAAAAGGAAGGGGAAGCTGGTTTCCACAGTAATAGCAGTTGAGAAGTCTTTGAGTCGTGCCAAAAGGAAAAATGCATGTTAAAGAACCACTCGCCTCTCCTAGGAAACTGCAACTCTTTCTGCAGGCCTGCACTGCAGGGCCCAGGGTCACCATCAGGTCCTTAATCTGTACCAAGAGGGTAGAAGAATAAAGTTGGAGGAAAAAGCTTTTAAAAATAACCTTTAAACCAAACCTATCCCTCATTTTGCACATATCATTCCTATAGATGGGGGCCTGGGTTCATGGCTACTGCCAGCCAAGGCAGAGGAAGGACTGGTCCAGCTCCCCCCAGAATTTACTAATTCCAAGACATGAGGTGTAAGGTACATCTGACACAAGGACCTAAATGACACCAAAAGTAACTTTCCCCTGAAGTCTGATAAGATGTAACGATTTTAGGTTTAGATTTCAAAAACTAGTTCAGTTTCTGGGTTGTTTTGTTTTTGTTTTTATTTTGCTTTCCTGTAGGGCTACAGGCTTTTTTGCTTGCCTCTAAAATCCAGATGTGAAAATCATCAGTTTCTCAAAATCAACTAGGGAAAGTTACTTAGCATCTGTTCTGGCCAGACTGGTGAAACAGAGGAGTGAGCAATGCTTCCCCACCTAGGTAAAGTGCTCAATGACTTTACTCACAGGTATCTGTTAGATAAGAGCAAAGCTTCCACGTAAGTTCCCCTGGAACCAGACCCCTATCACCAGCCCACTGCACATCCAAACCCAAAATCTGTTTGACAACTTATTTCTAGCTTCCTTTTGTGAAAATAGGCACAGAACACTGCTTGGGGACAGATTTGGCGTGGGAGCTTGTTTTACAAAGGAATCACTCCTTGTTAATTGTAACATCTCTAACTCCCCAAAGGCTTTCCAAAATGGGTCTGCCCCTTGCCAAACAGGTCTGCATAGGGCAGAGCAGAAAGCATCCTTCCTTCTCTTTATGCACTGGCTTACAAGGCAACTCCAGTTTCTTTCACAAGAGAGAGTAGAAATGTCTACACATTCCAGAAAGTAAAGCATCCCATGAATAATCTAATCCCAAACCACATGAACTGGTGAGAAAAGCAATAATCCTCGAGCAAATTGGAAAAAAAAATGGTCCTGAGCCCAGCAATGCCAGTTTCCTTCCTTTCTTTTTAATGAAAAATACGGGCTGTTTACTTTACTATAGCACCTGGACATAGCACACAGACCTTGTTTAGACAGAAAATAGGTGGTTCCTATTCAAGTAGGCTCATCTGCACGGGAAAGTTTTTGTGCTCAAGTGTGAATTGAAAAATGCAGAACAACTATTTCGAATTATCTTTCCGTGTGGACACTGCTATTCAGCACTAAGAGTTCCTTTGTGAGATTTAGCTTAATCCGTTTCCAAAGCGGATTAAGCTAAACCACACAAAGGACCTCTTACTGCTGAATGAGAGTGGCCGCATGGAGAGATAATGAGGAATAGTTATTCTGAGACAGCCACTTCCACTGGGTATTTGGGCTTTTCCATTCTGCCTCAACAAGCCCAAAGCTGGACTGGTAAGGGAAGACTGTGGTTCTGGAAATTTGGAGAAAAATAAGTGCCAGGGCCATATGTGACAATGTTCAAAGGGGTCCTTGGATGAGGGGAGAGACGAGAATGTTGACTCCATGTTCAGAAGGCTTGATTTATTATTTTATGATATATATATATTACATTATAACTATACTAAAAAGAATAGAAGGAAAGATTTCCTCTTAAGGCTAGCTAAGAATAGAAAAGAATGAATAACAAAGACCTGTGGCTCGGACAGAGAGTTTAAGCTATCTGGTCTGTGGTTGGCCATTAATTGTAAACATTCAAGATGGCCCAATCAAAAATCCACCTGATGCATTCTACAGCAGCAGATAACCATCGTTTACATTTTATTTCTGAAGCCTCAGCTTCTCAGAAGGGAAAAAATCCCAAAAAAGGATTTTTAGTGAAAAGATGTCTGCGACAGCCATATCACACCCATTAAACCTTCTGCTCTATACATGATGGCTGCTCCTGCTCCAGTCAGCACAGGCTCTGGCTCCAGAGGAGGCTGCATTATTCAGTACCTACTTCTCTGAGCTCCAGATTGAATCCAGCCACAAACTTCAGCTGCAGACAGGGTGCGCGGGGAGGAGGACCTGCGGCGAGCGGCCCTGCCAAGTCTGCCACCCTCGGCACACATCAACTTTGATCTGACAGGCTCACCCATCTGGCTCTGCAGCATCACCCGGCTCTGCCAAGGCCGAGCTGCTGCTGCTGCAGCCCTCACGCCCGCCCGGGCCCCGGGGACCGACCGTCTGCGTCCTCCCCGCTCCGCCTGGCACGGCCACTCCTCTGCTGGAGAGCTCATGGCCTGCTGGTGATTAATTGTAGGCCCACACAGGTCCCTAGAAGTTCATTTAACATGCATGCTTCAGCATAACAAACTGCCATGTGATTGAATTCAAAATGCAGCTTGCGCTCCTCTGTGCTGAAATACCCTTCCAAACCATCCTCCCGGTGTAGGTTTCTCAAAATATTGCTCTCTGCAGGTTTATTGTAGCCCAGACTAACTAGTCAAAAATGGCCAGAATGTAGGTATCCTATTTGCGTCATATTTCTTAAGATGATGTAATGAGCAAGCTTTTGTCTTGCTCCCTCTTCACCCAGAGAGCTTCAATACTCAGATATCTCAGAGAGCGATATACTTCGGTGTGTTATAACAAACCAAAATATCAAATCTCAAGGCTCCAACTTATATGCAAGACTGCACGGCCTCTTCAGGAAACCAAAACTGCTGCTGGTTCACTGCAATATCCACAGCTGTAAACCTGCTACTTCAGGAGGACCTGCTGAGCCACCCCTAGTGATGTTAGAGAAGCCTGACCCGGTCTGGAAATGTTGCAGCCATCCATCATAAGGTAAGCCACCCCAGCACTCAAAAGCCAGAGCCTTTGCCAGCACCAAGGACCAGGTTCTCCTCCCAAAGTCAAACCAGATGATTCACAAGAAATGGATGCTCAACAGATGAGGGTGTGAGCCTATCCTAACACCCTACTCAGCTGCCTTCTCCTGGAGCAACACTTAGGGTAGCTAACTCACAGAATTTTACAGCCAGTCTAGCAGCACTTGCTGTTTTTCAAGGCATGGTAGCCTTGAAGTCGAGTGTTTAGGGAAGAACCTCAGACTCCTCTTACAGCACACAGCAAGCTCCAAAACTGCCATAGAGAAAACTTTGAGATTGAGCAGAGTATACCCTGCAGGCTCAGGAAACAGAACAAATAAAGAGAATACAAAATGTATCATTTAAGAAACAGAAAACAAACAAAAACAAGACACAACCCCCCGCCCCACAAATCCCCATGATCTTTTGAGGCCTGACTCATGATCCTAGAACAATTGGGGTTGGCAGTACTATACATTTTACAGCATTTATTCACAGCTGAAATATCCCAGCATTCAAATACTTCAGAGTTCTTGGAACTACCCACAGATCTCCTGACTACAACCAAGCGTGACAATTCATCCCAGCTGCCAGTGCAGCCCCAAGGTGTCTTCTGCAGGTACTTTAGTGCTGACTGATGTTTGCAGAAGCATTAAATTCCTGCTCACTTCACAGTAAGAGGTACAAGCCTGCACATTTCCCCAGTCTCAGCATTACAGCAGAGAAGATCCCTCCAGTACTGAAAGGAGGGCTGTAGAGGATGGACATTGTGCTACTGAGTAAACACAAGGCCATGAAGCAGTCCCCTAAAGTCTGAACTATTTCACAAACATATCAAATCACCAAAGGAATTACTTTCAAGGAGCCCAAAATTCTTCTGCTGTCTACACAAACCAAGCACTATGTTTCCATTCATATTTAATGGGTACAGAATATAATGGGTGTGTTTCATAGGAACCCATCCAAAACAATTTTATTGGGCTGCTGGTAGGTGAATTCTATACTTAGCCCCAAACATTCTGGTTTGTACACAGGATTTCTTCAAACACAAGGAAAAAAAATCAAAAGGAATTAGTGGTGAAAGATTCAGCCACAAAATTCTCAGCAAGCTTAATTTGTTCTGTGGCTTAACTCCAAGAAGCTCCAAAAATTCAGGACAAGACGTTTGCATACTTTTGGGCATGTATTAATGAAACATTTTATTTACTTTGCAATTGCCAAAGCAATTAGCCAAATAAAGTATAGAGTATTTTAAAAGGAGAGAGTCACTAAAGGAGCTTTCCAATTAAGCCTGTGTGGGTGTTTCTGCAGTGTGAGTCTCGGGGATCTGCATGTTGGGTCCATGACCTACCAGGCATGAGGGACGGACAGATTGGGCACCAGGACAACTCAGACACAGCCCCCTCCTCCTGCCCACAACGTGTCCCTCTCAACACCATCACTGACATCAATGCCCAGCCAAGTCCTTCCCCCCATAACACCACTGTGCTCCTGATCACCCTGCAGATCTCTAGGGACAGGAGAGGGTGTCCTGTCATCCCGCAGGCAGCCTGCAATCCATGAACATCTCAAGAGGTTACTGCAGAGGAAGAACAGCCTCCCTACAACAGAACATTAAAGACAAACAAAGCAAGAGCTTTAAAAGCCCTCTCAGAGCACTGAGAGTGGAAGCTGCAAGATTATGGTTCCAGGTGGCTCCACACATACAGGACACATGGGGTCTAGATGCACCCCACTTCCAGCCTGGACTGAAGGTGCATTTTAAAATATGCCTAAAATAAACCTGTTACTAGTAGGTATTTGCTTGTTCTTTAAAATGCAGAAGTACAAACCACATTAGACAAAAAAAAAAAAAAAAAAAATAGGGAACAGGCAGGGCAGACTTCAACTCCAGTTGCTCTGGGAAAAAAACTCCTGATCTCTCCAAACCACCCAGAGGTCCCAGATGCCCACAGCCCATGCTCATTGAAGAGGCTGAGAACAGTCAGTATGTTTCAGATGGTTTTGCCTTCAGTTTTGCTTGTCACATTATGTTTTGAAAAAACATTTTTACTTAAAAAAAAAAAAAAAGAAAAAAATAGATACACTACTGCACAGTGATTCTTTGTTCTTGGTGATTCAGTCTACTATATGGCTGTGTTCCTTACATATTAGGCCAAAAAGTACTGGAAGTCCTCCCCCCGAGGTTAGCACTGACATTTACTTCAAAATGCAGGAATTTTTTAAACCCCTTAGAGTTTTATAAGGAATATATTGTACCAAGACACCATCATCTTGCCTTCTGAATGTTTTTGCCAAGTAGTAAGGAAGCTAAAAGCAAGTCTTTGCACAGCCTGCAGGAGGCAGGATCCCAGGACTGGTCTTTCACCCACACCCCTGCCCAAAAGAGGCTGAAACAGAGTATTTACTTTGTAGAGAACAGGGAAGAACAGCACTGGTTTTCTCCTTAATGTTGTAGGAATGCGAACAGATAAAAAAAGGTTTTAAAGGAGCTTGCTTTCTGCAGTGAGCAGATTTCAGAGATCCTCACACAGACAGACCTTGCTCATTTTCACCTGCCTGTCCAGGCTGCAACAGAAAATGTTCATGTGAGATTCCCACTCCTACATCACCCATCTCCCATCCTTATCACCCTGCTGGCAGCACACATGTGGATAAAATCAGGTGCACGCTGGCCATGGGACTTCAGGACAACCAGCACCCCACTCCCTGAGAGCAAGCTGGGGTCTGCTTTACACCCAAAACTTCCTGCTAAGGCTGTTTCACAAAATCTTAATACCTTCAATGAAATCAAAGGTCAGAAAAAAAAGAGGGGAAAATAACCACAAAAAGCACTTTAAAAATATCCCAGCCTCATAATAGTACTGTCTGCAGGCTGAATACAAAATTTTGACCTGGCAAGCTTAATAACATACTATTAAAACAATTTTTGCCCCAGTTTTCTTTCACCTTTGGACACAGATAAGCAGCATGACTGTGCCAGAGCAAGATGCAAAAAGTCTTACCAGATGAGTGAAGCACCTAAATGTAAATAAATGCACTGGTCTTAAATGGAGCCTCATGCTGTACCTTCCTCAAGACACACTGAACATAATTTCAGTTTAATATTCTGTTTCTCATTACAGACCTTGGAGACTCTCTCAAGCACCATGAAAAAGCAGTATTAACCCAGCCCTCGGCACTGGGGACAGCAATCCAGCCAAATTATTCATGCTGGTCTTTTGCTTCAATTTTTGTAGTCTTAACTTAATGTTCTTAAACAAATCTGAAAGGAGGATGGCTGACAAATAGAACAGATTTTACTTTAGACATTACAGACAGCCATGTTATGCAGCCTTGAGTCATTAAGCTGAACTCCTAAGGGGACTTTCACTGGAGCTGGGAGTAAAAACTGACACAGAGCTTGTGGTTGTCACAGCCAAGAATGGAGAAGAAAGAGTGTTAAAAAAGGGAAGACAAAAAAAAAAAAAAAAAAAAAAGAAAAAAGGAAGGGTAAAAAGAAAAAGAAAAGGCGGGGGGGGAGAAAAAAAGGAAAGTGGGAAAGAAAAAAAAAGAAGGAAATAAAGAGGGAGGGAAACCCAAGCCGCCACACTCTCCTTTCCTCTCTTTGTAATCCAGCTATGAAGATTAGCCTCAAATCCTGATTTCAGAGATAGGGGGTAGATAAGAAGTGATTTGCAGGTGTTAGCATTTTCCTACAGATCTTCAGGGCAGCCCAGCTGATTTGAAGATGAAAAACTGGCATGGGTACACTTTATGGGTAGACTAGACTCAGCAACCAGGGTAGAGAACCAGTTTCTATCCCTACATGTTACACTTGCACAGAAACATCAGGATGCCCATGAAATACCCTGTTCCACAAAAAGATTAACTGTGTTTTCACAAATGCAGACAGAAGTGGATACAGAGCCCTGTGCAAGAGCAGCCAGGTCCCAGGTGCTGTGGGCAGGCACAGCAGCAGCAATGGGGACACCAGAGATGCCTGACACATCCCAGGCCAACTGGCATCTGCAGCCACTTTATCTCCCCCCAAATGCCATTACCCACTCTAACTTTATTTACCAAGGAAAAAAAGACCATTTTCACTCCACAAAATTAATGTGGCCTGGGGTCGGTGCCAGGAAAAAGGGTGGAAAAAGCTGCCCCTTATTTATATATTTTAACAGAACAAGGCAAAACAGTTGGCTGCTAGAAATAAACATTAAACCTTGCAGAACCTCCCCCCCCCTCCCAAAAACCCACTGCTCTCCCCCCTCCCTCCATCCCTCCCTCCTCTCTCCCTCCAACATTGTAAGTAGCACAAAAGATCACATTACAAATGCCAGCTGTGGCTCTTTGGGAAGGTGGCCTCCATCTCAGAGGTAGTATATGTTCCTCATGGCCTAAGTGGTTGCTATGGTAAATATGCTTTTTATTGAATAGCAGAGTGAAACAGCTTTTAAAGAGATCCATAAGAACCCAATAAATGGTCAAAACACAAAGCAGATCAACCTCAGCCTCCCTGGAAGCAGGTTTCGCTTCGTTTTCCAAAATGATTGTGATTTTTGAACCCTTTTTGTATATTTTGTTGGCCGCTCATCTCAGCCTCGCCCACACCTGGGTGGAAGGGCTGGGGAGAGCCAGGGGAGCTGAGACCCCAGCGAAACCCCTGAGCACCACAGGCTGCTTTGGGGTTTAAAGGCAAGTGTCTGCTCTGCTGCAGGGCAGGAGGCTCAGGGACACTGGATGCTCAGCTCTGGGAAGCTCAGGTGATCCCAACCAAACTCATCCCACCCTCCCCACCTGCCTTGTCCAGGAGAAGCCTCTTGTTCCCTCTCCATCTCTTCCCAGGAGCCTGACACCACTCCACCACGCCAGAGCCACAGGGACATTCCCACCCTGTGTCAGTCCTCCAGCACAGCAGTAAGAAGAAAAGAATTAAAATAGGAAAGTTTCTCTAGCTCATTTCTTATTAGGAGCGGGATGATGGCAGGTTTTGATGACTGTAGATTTCTGATTAAGCAGCCAGACATCTTTTCTTTGATCTCTTCCTCCAGTGACAGCCCAAGTGGACAGGAAGGAAAAGCAAAGTAATTCTGAAAAAGTGAAGCAGCCAGCACCAGATATCAACTGGGCAGATACCAGTCTTGTTCCAATTGCTCTCTGATGATTTGAAGGATGGTTTAGAAGCTATGGATTCTAAAACACAGGAAATCTTTTTTTTCCTTTTGAATAAAGAACTATGACACTCATCTCAATGGGCTGACAATTCTCAGTTTAAAGAGACAACAATGGAAAAAGAAGCAAAAATGTTTGGTATGATTTGAAATTTCTAGAAAAGCCAATGTGTGCCTTGGATGATCGACCAGCTGTGTCAGCTCTAGACTACAGAGCAGAAAGTAAAGAATGAGCAGATTCTTTTCCTGGCATTTACCTTATCATCCAATGGTTGTAAAAAAGCTTTTTAAAAAATCACATTAAACTGGATGTGTTTTTGGAAGAAATTCTTTTTGGAATTCTTTTTGGAAGAAATATTCTCACCCAGTACATGCCATTCTCTCCAGAGGTAAATGTCCCAGATGACTAGTCAGAGCTAAGATGCTCCTTAACAATAAATGGCACTGACACTGATTGTGGGTAAGGATGGACCATTGCATATCTCTGCTCTTGCAAACCACCACATAAACAAACCATTTCCTTCTTGATCTCTATGGATGCTATTTTAGAAAGCAAAATAAACCCCCAAACCACTTTCATGTACATTTGTACTGAACATTGCAAACTCAACATTGTTTTCACAACAGAAGCACAAGAAAAACTAACAAAGAATTGAAAATTCAGGTTAGAAGTTAATAAATACCAGTATTTTTTAAAACACTGTTCATTATAAAGAGAGTTTTATACTTTACAGGTAGCAGTAAACATTTGATAACAATGTTTATACTAAATTAGAAGTCACCACAACACAAAGGAACATGTGCTTTGCTGAACTTGGCTCTTTTGAGCCTTCACCCAGGTAAAAATCCTGACCAATTCTCAAACTCTCATGCAGGATTTTACAATAAGAAAAGATTTCTTTAGGTAAAGGACATAGAATAGGCTTTTGATTTTTCTAAGGCAATCTTAAGTCTAAGCTTTCCAGACAGTCTCTTCACTCTCTTCACTTCAACACAGGTAGGTCAGATGTGTAAACCAGCCTGACTGGACTCCACTGCCCCTACATCATTCTGCAGTGTGCAAATTTAGAGAATTTTTGACTCCCTGGTCTCCTGCAAGGCACATGGATGATAATTTCATAATTTCAACCCAGTGATAACAAAAGTATTCCCTCCTTTTACCACAGGCTTGTTAGGGATTTGTTTGTTTTGGGGTATTTCTCCTTTGGTCTGTGTAAAAGAAAACTGATGACAACCATTGCCATTAATGTCAAATGCTTTTTTTTTTTTTTTTTAAACAAAGGAAGAACATCTTTCTGTGTTTACTTACAACAATGTGTGCTGGAGATGGAGACCTAGCATCCTTGAGGGCTTGTCTACTCTGAAGGCTCCCTGCCTGAACATCAAGCAGTGGCCATTTCATCTGCAGATACTGGATGGAGGAAACAAAAATGGGAAAAGAAAAATGAGTTCAGAAAAGAAAGGCAAAAAAAAAAAAAATAACAAATCTTAGGTAACATGGATAAAAAAGTATAAAGCAAAACTTATGCAAGGAACTGAAACAAAAAATTAAGACAACCTTACATGTTTGTGGATACAAAATCTGTGCAGAACTAACAATCTCATACCACTGTGTTACAGTTCAGGAATAAGAAAAAAAAACAGATTGCAAAGACAGTATTACATTAATTTTACTGATCGCAGCAAATCTAGAAGTAGCATAAAACTCACAAAGAAACAAAATATCATAACCATGGAGAGGATGGGACAAGGGAAAAGGTGGATATCAGTGTCAGCAGAGGGAAAACATATCATGAATTAAGAATATGATCTCATTACTGAACGGGTCATCTGTCAGCCTTCTTTCAACAAATGTACCAAGTCAACAGCTCCAACTGCCCAGGGCTGAACAAGCCCTAAAGACAGGGCACTACCCCAAAATGACTGCTGGGCCTTAGCACCTATTTTCTCTACTTTTCACCATTTCTGGAAGACACCATGGATTTTCTTCTAGCTTATCTTCTGTCAGACAACCCTGGCTCGGGGACAGCCACAGCTTCTCTGTGGCACTGCCACCAGCAGACAGGCTGGACACACACACAGGCCACCTCTGCAGCATATGGGGGCAGTGATACAAAAGCAAGAAAAGCTTCAGCTCACTGCACCAGAAGTGCTCCATTCTGAACAAAAGCGGCTCCACAGAGAAATTAGTTATCCCAAACAAACTTCTGCGCTGTACATCTAAATATAATTTCAGCCCAGGCTTTTCTCTCTGCACGCTGCTGTGTGCTGTCCCAGTTAACACAGGTTAATAAGAGACTTCTAAAAGCCCTGTATCATGCTGGAAGAAATGTGCACAGCCACATACATTCAGCCCCCTCCCAGAACTAAGAAAAGCAGCTGCACACATAGATCAGGCCACTGCAGAAGCTCCTATTCAGCACTAGATGCTGCTTGACCTGACAGATCTATTCCTAGAAAATACCTAGTAGAGAAATAGTTATGTTTACCCATTCCTTCCTTTCTTTTTTTTTTTTTTTTTAAAGTAAGGGTAATCTTGAAGAAGCAGCATGCACAAGCAGCCCCTGCAGTGCAGGGGAACAGCGGAAGCTGTATCTGAACCTCCATGGAGGAAGGAAGGAGATCTGGTTCCATGCTTTCAGCACATCACTATCTATCACATTTGCTCACGTATGCAAAACATTTGCTCACATGCAGGGCCTGTTTGCTGCAAGACTCTGGGCACTGAGGTGCCCAAAAAGCAGAAGCCAGCAGGAGAATGTGTTACCAATTCCCATCACTTGGAGGGCCTGAGTTTTCCGAGCTACTGGAATGCAAATAAACAAACCCATACTCTGGATTTGTGCCCCATATGAGTTCCACAAGTTCCAAGAAGTCTTGTTTTTATTCATGCTCACATTTGGGATTTGTGCAATGTGGACCAGAATGTTTCAGCACTTCTTAAAAACAAGAAATAAAACCCAAACAAACCAGAACTAGACTACCGATAAGCAATATTTCTCTTACAACCCAATTGGAAGTCTCCAGATATTTGATCACTTGCATCAAATCCCTGTTCTTCAATATATGTGACCACAACATAAATTTTAAAGTTGAGATGATGTTAAAGCAACTTTCTAACCCTTTGTGGTTTAAAAAAAGTGCATAAAAATGCAACCCTAGTGTGTAGAATTTGGACCCAAAGCTGAAGCCAACTGAGAGCCAACTTTTAAACTTGAGGGGAAATCTGATACATTGCAGATTTTCAGATGGCACTATTAAACAAGTAAACTGCTACATTTTCAAAAGTCCACCAGTTTTCTCAGACAGCAGTCAAAACATCACCACAAGAAGGGGTGCATGAATTTCCAGAATGGGTCCTGATGGGTCACAGCTACTTTTGGCTTCCTCAGGTTTTCCAGACAATCAGTGAGGTATTTTTCCCTTCTTCCAAGGAAAACGTCCTCACAGGATGTGTGCATGACTCTGCCTCAAAGTTCACAATGGTTTTTGGAGAGCAAGAACCTACTGCTGCCACAGCTGAAACCTCTACAAGAACATGACAGCTCAAACTGTGGATTTCCAGGGAACAGACACCAAGCCATTACCCACAAAAATAAACTCATCACCTTCATTTTTCCATGTCCACTCCACCGTCACAAGCAGCCCTGGAACATGTGTACAACCATGACAGGAGCTCAGGTCAGCAGCTGTCCTAAAACACAGGCTGAGAAACACGTGGGCTTCTCTGAGACTGCCCCAAGGGCAGACAGAGGCATTGACAAGCAGCAGGGGTGAGCTCACAGCAGACCCCATCCAGTCAGTAATTATTGCAGGGATTACAAAGCCTTCAAGACTGTCAGTTGTGCTGGTTTTTACTAGCAATAAATTCCATTAGAAGAAACAGAGCAAGAAGGCATGGCTGCTCCCACTCCACCTCTATCCCACCACAGCCCGTGCTTTCAGCACATGCTTTCAGCTCCTACACCAGCCTGACCTTAGGGCAAGATGAACGGTTCAGAAGATCTTACTGTTACTCTTTTTTTTCCCCTCCTTTTAAAACCCTTAGTCTGGACTCTCAGTAAAGCCCTTCTCTTACCCACCCCTGGCAAAGAGGATCCAAGAAGTCTTGCAGTGCAAAGGCTAAAGCACAAACAGCTTCTTTTGGACATGCACATGAAGCCCAGCAGGAACAGTCCAAACCCAGAGGGCTCAGTTTTGCTCACAAGCACAGACACGGACAGCTTCCATTTCTACCAGTGGATAACACACCAGTGGGAGACAAAATAAAATCAAATAACCACACCCAAGGGAAAGCAGTAAAGCACAAGTGTCCATAAAGCAACTTCCATGAGCTCTACCAAGTGGCCAGGATCCAGAGCAGCCTCCCAGCCCCGCTAAGGGTGAGATGTTCTGTCTGTCAGATAAGCAGAGGGGGCCAGAGCCCACAGCCAATGCCCACGTCAAGCTAGTGAACCCACACCTTCCACAGCAGGATGTTTGCAAAAGCAAAAAAATGTTTGCTGGCTTCAAAATGCCAGCCCCGTTGATAAAGTATGAAATATTAGCATTGTTTAAGGTGACGAGCCTGACTCAAGGCCTCCTCATCCAAGAATTGTCATGCCTGTAACACAATATTGATGTGGTGGCTTATAATTCTTACTTTACATAAAAGCCTCATTGTGTGCCAAATTCAATCTCCACAGGCTACCTGAGCCACAGATTTTTACAAGTCTACATTTCAGCGCTGCGAGTCTACAATACACATAATTTTCAATTATGTTAGGGCAGAACAGGATCACTGCCTATATAACATTACTGGTTGGAGGAAATGAGACTCAGCCCTACTGCCGAGAGAGCTAACTGGATCCAGATGGCGGCCGAGCGCAGCAGCCGCCCCCTCCACAGCTCTCTCTTTGGCAGTGCAGGGACATGCCAGGCCCTTGCTGGGCTGGGAGCTGTGACAGGAGGATGCTGGGCAGGGGGGAGCTGCATCACCTCGAGGAAGAGGAGGGAGAGCCCTGGTTGCTCTCGGAGGTTTACCGCTGCTGCCTTACGCTATGATGTTCTTATTAAAAAGGAGAAAAATTAAGTCCTGCTACAGCAGAGAGGTAAATCCTTTCCTTCCTCAAGCAACTAAATAGCAGGAAATCCTCTTCTCTTGGCCCTAAATGCAGATTTGAGCCAGACAGTTCCTCTGATTTGCAAGGAGTCCACAAAAATCCAAAGCTGACTTTCCCAGCCTTCTGACACTGCTTTTACATTCCTGCACCGGGCAGCTGGAGGGGGCAGAGGGGTAAGAGGGAGGGGAAGCTCCCACCAGCCTGCTCCTGCAAATGCTGGACACCCACTCACTCCTCTCCTGCTTCTTGTGTCTCAGTGTGGAAATCAGGACTTGCCTGTACAAACACTGAACTTTTCAACAAATTAACTCTAACAAATCTGTGCAAATTATTTCAGAACAAAACTGTTGAAATGGGCTCTGCTGGCCTGCTTTTAACATTTTTTTAAAATAATGTCATCATGGTGGAAGTACTTTATTCCCTGTTTAACAATATGATCTGATGGGGATCATTAGCATGTGTGCATTAAAAAAAAAAAAAAAAAAGTTTTATGGCAAGTCTCAGAGAGCTTAAGCAAAATAATTGTTAAGCTCCAGGCCTCCACACAAGAATTAAAACAAGTTTGGGGCGAGCGTACTTGAGAGAAACCAAAGCTTTTAAAAAGGCTGTTAAATTGTCAGCACAAGGGAAAAGGCAAATGATTTGAATGGCCCAGATTTTTTCTGTAGAAAGGAACAAAAAATACCCAAGAACCTTCCTACACATCCACACCTCCCATCTACAGCCAGAGGGTCCTGCAGAGCACAGACCCACTGGGAGCAGCTCTGCACAGGCACCCCCAAAGCAGCCACCTTCCTGAGCTCTGGCTGGGCAACAAACATCATTCCCAAGTTTTCACAGCAGAGCTGCTCCAAAGCAGCTGAAATTCACATCCAGCACTCGAGGAGTTTGCTGGAAGGTCCAACTCAGGGCCAGCAGCCACCCCACGGGCTGGGGCAGGGCTCACAGCAGTGCAGCCACGGAGGAAAGGATGGCACTGAGCTCACAGGTGTTTCCTGCATTGGTGTCCAACCTGGACCTGTCCCCCTGTCACACTATTGTTTTCACTGCTAGATCACCCTACAAGTGATGTTCTTTAACATATAAAAATATAAACAAAGTAAGGGGGGGAAAAAAGGCCATATTTTTAAACAGAAGGAAAGCTGCACAATGCTTTCCAGCTCAGGTTTCCTGCAGCTGGTGCTTATTAGCTCCCAGGAACTGAAACAAGCAGGAGCAGGGCTACTGCAGTCAGCTTGATGCCACTGGTCTCCAATACCTCCCCTAACCACTGGATCACACCTCCAAAGTCTGCACTTCCTCCCTCGACCTCAAATAGAAATATTCCTGATCTTGGTTTTGGGGTCAGTCCCTCCCTTGGCCAGCATTGTAGGGTCATGTGGAACTACACACCTGGATGTCAACTTGAAGGTCAGGAGCTTCTCCAATATTTAGTTAGAAGCATTTCTGGGAGGGAGCATTTAGACAAATTTTAACCAGAGATAATCCAGTAGCAACACTGAGATCACAATGCTGAGGGGAGAGCTGATATTTATGGGGAAGCCAATAAAGAGCAAAGGCCATAATAGCTCCCTACAGACAAAAAAAAGAAGTTGCAAGAGGATACTCATCTTGGTACCTACAAAGAAAGGTCTGTCACCTATTAGTGCCTCCACTTACATTAGAAGCAAAGCCTCTAAAGATTTAACTGTAGAACCCCAGCTTCTGCTCCACTGCTTAATTTACCTCAACCCCTTATTTCTGCTCTTCAGTTATCACCTTGTTTGTAGAGGTGTGCGTGTGAGAGCAAAATCTGAAGGATTTATTTTAAATAACTGAAGGAGGCTGTTGAAGGAACTTTAAAAAGGCCTCCTATTCCTTGCAGACCTGCAATGTCTGGAATTTTTTGTATGAGAAGTAATAGACACCACCCACGATGCTGAGCCCTTCTACAGAATATGCAATGCACCACCACGAGGCACAGGGGAGCTGCTCAAAACAAAAGCAGCAAGGTTGATTTCAGTGAGACCAATCCTTTTCACACAAAAGACTTCCCCAGAGCATTCAAGAAATTAAAGCATAAAATTGTAAAACATGGAAGCATTTGTCATATATCTCCACTTTTCATTTTATTAACATAATCTTTTAAAAATATTAAGTAAAATGCATAGATGGGGGAAAGTGGTACAAAAACCAGGAAATGGTGTTATGTTCCTGCACTGACACATGCACATAAGGCCTCTTCCAAATTTAAAATGTCCTTTAATTCTCTCATTAAAGGGGAGGAATTTAAAATAATTTTTTTAGCTTTACAAGAGGAAGAGTGTTCATGTGACACAGAAGTACAGCATTACTTTCTACAGTTCACATGGTATCTCTGCAAAGTAACTGCAGGCTGTATTTCTCAATCCTGGGTGGAGCTTGGGAAAGCACCATTACTTTTTTCACATTAAATTTGAAAGACCCCACCATCCTTCCTGCACAAACCAGCAGGCTGGCTGAGGACTATTCAGATATCTGCAAAGTGCCGTTCCAAAAGAAAGGTACCAATAAAAACATCATTTCAGTCAAGGAACAAGAATAAGCATTTTATCTACTTTAAACCATAAAAAAACTCAGCTTCATTTTTAAGCTACTTTCCCTAAATTTTCTCTGCAACCTGTTCTGTTGCACATAAGCACTGAGTTTCCATTAGATGAAGACTAGGCCAGTCAAAAAATCTCAAGAAATTCTTTCTGTAGGTCTGTCTTGCTTAGACTCACAGTTTCATCAGCCTCTAAGACTCACCAAAAAATTTGATGTACAGACACACAATTTCTCATCCTGGCAATCTCCCAGCAAGTTGGAGAACAATTGGTAACTAGTGTTTGCATGAAGTCCAAGAATGCATTTTATGGTCTATAAAATATAATTCCTTTCCTCCCCTTTAAATCAAGGCAGTAAAGATATCTGACAGCATGTTAGAGACAGAGATCATGGCACTGAGCTACCTCCACTCAAACAGAGGAGCTGCTCCAGGGGAGCCCTGCCTCCCTTAAAACCTTCCAACTCTGTTAGGAGCATAGCTCTATTTGTAAAGGAGGGGCTGGAACTTTAAGCTTTGCAACTACTTTTTAAATTTTTTTTTAAAAAGAAAAGCGAGAAAAACCCCACAGCACAGCTGTGCAAGGAGCAAAGGAGGCCCTCCAAATCTGCCCCCATCTTTCCCTTCACTTCCACCACTTGGAGTTTGGAATAGAATAGGAAACGTGGGAATGTATTTCCTGATTATGGGAAGTATCAACCAGTCTCCTTAGGTACCCTGGTAGTGAAGCCCATCACTAAATTCATCTCTACATGACCATGATACTGAACTGGTACCATTTTCCACTGCATGTCTTTGTGTGAAGGCAAAAAAAACCCCAAACCCTGACAGAACAGACATAAAGAGACCCTATCTTTGTACAACTCTGTCCTGCACCAGTCACAGAATCATAGAATGGTTTGAGTTGGATGAGACCTTGAAGATCATCCCAAGTTCCAACTTTCCTGCCACGAGCAGGGACATTGAAACCAGGCTGCTCAGAGCCCCATCCAGCCTGGCCTCTGGGCAACCTGTGCCAGTCCCTCACCACCCTCAGAGGAAAGAATTCCTTCCTAATACCTAATCTAGACCTACCCTCCATCAGCCAATAAAGGGTTGATTTATAAAGTGCTTGGCACCTCCAGCTATCAAAAGCCAGCAGAGGCATGACAAAGGCAAGACAGTCAAAGGATGCTCTGCAAGACAAGTCCCTCTCCAAAGGGGCCTCCAAGACTATCTTGGTTGGGAGGGGTTTCTTCACTCTTTGATCCAAATTCTCATCTCAGATCTTGTGAAGTACCCGTGAAGAAGTGGCACAGGTGGGTGAGATCCCCGAGTAAAAGTGCTACAGGAAAATTTAGCAGTTTGCTCATTATTGTAACATGGCCTAGGAGGGTTTTACTGAGAGTCATATTTTCTCCCACTGTTGGGTAAGTGAAACTCATGACTCTAATCACTACCACAAAAATTCCTGTCGATGTAGCAATTCTGGGTGAACTGCTGGGAGCCACTCTCTAGTAAACCCAGCAAATTTCATACCAAATTTCCTGTCGCCTCCCTTGTGGTTTCCATGTGTGATTGGGCCTTCAATGCAACAAGGGGTAACTGCAGAATAGATGGCTCCAAGGGTTTCAGGCCTTCATGAAAATGAAGAACTTGCAAAATTCTCTTTTCTCTTTTCCTAGGGGTAGTAAGTTTTGTCCTTTTTTTTTTTTTTTTTTTTTTTAAGGTTAACACAAAAATGTAACCTTAAGGCAACCTCATGAAAAAAGTCCTGGAGATAACACTGGAACCAGCAATATTCTGACCTCCTACGAGAAACTGGGAAGGTTGCTGTTGAGGTTTTGTTTTTCAGAGAGGCCTTGGAAGAAAAACTTTCCACTGCATCACATCCTGGTCCACATTCCTCGCAGTAATCTTTTAGCTCAGATGTGTGGAGATGTCTTTGAAAGATGTAAAAGAGGTCAAGAGTCCCCTCAGCTAATTGTGCTGGCTAAGAAACAAAACTTGTGGGCTGGGGTAGGATTTGTGTCAGCCTGACCTTCTGTGAGACCAGCTACTCCTCTGAATAAAACCTTCTCGCTGCCTCTGCCAGAATCCTCCTGCCACTCAAGTATCATCTTGCTGCAACAAATTACTCCTAACCCAGGATTATGGCTCTTTCCAAATCCCTCCTAGAGAGCTGGGAAAGAAACATTCCCTTCCCAGGATTCAGAACCCCCATCAATAACTGCCCTTTTTGCTTCTCTGATGGCACTGGGCACAGCCAGAGCTGCACCCATTTTCCTTCCAAATGAAAGCTGGGCATCTCAGTTGTCCATCAGAAGAGGAAATGAGGAAGGCTTGCCTTTGGACACCCATGGAAAAGACATCCCATCTGGCCAGAGGGAAAGATGACTCCTCGCTAAGTAGGAAGAATTATATTTAGGTGGAGGACTAAGTGAATCATTTGGGACGAAAGCAAAATAAAACAAATGAAGTATTCACTAAATCTGTGCTGTCACCTCTTGTTCCTGGGCAGCCACCCTGTGTATTTATTTTCTGGTTTCCTCCAGCACCACGGAAACAATGCAATATGCATTTAGGTATTTAAAAGAAGTATTTTTTTAAATATTTTTAGTTGAATCATCAGCCACACAAACTTTTCCTCAAGAACACATAAAATGTTGGTTTTTCTTAAAGGAGATGCAGAGAAAAATATATTAAAACAAATATGGCCCAGAATTGACACCATTATGCATTATTTTTCCCCAATTTAAAGGGCACCCCCAATGAAAATAAGCCAAATTACCACAAATTCCAAGTAAATCATGGCAAGACTTTAGAAAGGCACACTGACTTTTCAAGTACCTTTAGGTTATGCATTAAATGTAAGTAACTTTTCTTGAACTGGCACAGTTTGCAGACTTAAGATGCACAAAATGCACTACTAGAAGTTTTAAAGAAGGGGGGGCTTTTTGTTTATTCAGAGAGAAAAATT
Organism: Melospiza melodia melodia; assembly: GCF_035770615.1. Taxonomy (NCBI): domain Eukaryota; kingdom Metazoa; phylum Chordata; class Aves; order Passeriformes; family Passerellidae; genus Melospiza; species Melospiza melodia. Next base: position 8,863,612 of record NC_086202.1, read on the forward strand.
TTCCTCAGTCAAAAAACTACACTACCATATCCACTCCCTGAGCTGAAAAGAGTAGAAACAAAAATCAAACAGCAAAACAAACTAACACAAAATAATCCTTTCAGTTTTGAGAAATCAGGGGGGAAAAAAGGAAAACACTCTTTTTTGAGCAGCAAATTGAAATAATGCATTGGTCCGTGTATGTATAGGGGGGAAAAAAAAAACAAAACAAAACCAAAAAATTTCTGTTGCACGAGGAAAATGCAACATGCATGAGCCTGCATTCTTCTTCTCTAAGTGTGGGTGGAAAAGAAGAAGGAGGGGAAGAAAAAAAAAATTGAATTTAAAAAAAAAAATCCATGTAAAAACAGTGGCTTGGAGGGGCCTCTGTCCCAGGGAGAAGGGCAGCAGCAGCAGCTCTGCAATAGCTCATGTCCTGGCGGGACTGTGCCCCATGCCCACATTCTTGTGGCTGGGGCAGAGGTTTGTTTTGGAGAGGTGAGGGTGGCTCTGCACGCCCAGCCCGCAGACACCGCACTCCCACATCTGCATCTGCCACACTCTCCTGCCACAGCCCCAAAGCTGAAACAAAGGAGTCATCAGAGCAGCCCTGAGCTGCACAAATCTGCAAATAGCTGAAAATGTTGCTCTCATTGCTAAATATAGTGCAGGCATTTTGAACCGGCTGGCCCGCAAGGCAACTTTTGTATTTATTTATTTAAAGGACCACGGTTTGAAAACACTGAGTGTTTTTTAAGTCTGTTCATGTATGTATGTTTGCTCTCTCTCAATATCAATATGGAAAAAAAAAAATTGAAATAACTTAGCAGGTACTAGAAAAACAACTTCCATGTAAAGGAGTCAGAGAGCAGAGCAGAAAGATGCATTTGACTTTGCAGCGGGAGCAAAATCTCCTCCAAGGCTGGTAAATCATGTTCATACAGAATTAAACACAGAATAGCTTCAACCCTGCGCCCTGATACAATTAGAAAATATAAACAAATACACACATAGATATATATATATGTACACATATATATACATGTATATATGCACATATGTACACATGTATATATACACATATACATATATACACACATATATATATATGTGTGTATATATATATATATATATATATATATATATATATATATATATATACACACACATATATAAAATATACACTTACAATGGCTCCCTGTGGGAGCTCTCCCCAGGATCATCACAATTCCTGTCTGGCCACGGGAAGGGAGGGATGTGGATGCTGCCCAGGAGAGGGGAGGAGAGGCACAGCCCCTGGGCTAGGGAATGTCTGCAAGAGGGATGCACAGCCAGCCACCCTCTTGTGGCATCCCAAAGCCAGCACAGGGACGCCCTTCTGCTACCAAATCCCAGGAGCTGGGCACCAGCTCACCCTGTGCCTGTGCAGGAGCAAAGAGCAGGATTCCCTGGGAAGGGCTCTGGGACGGCAGCCCAGCCCCAAACCACACAGCAGCAGAGCACACACCTAGGGGATGCTCTCTGGGATGCTCTCTGGGATGCTCTCTGAAAGTCAAGGGCACAGCCCTGGACTTGGGGCAGCTGCTCAGACACCAAGGGGACACGGTGATCCCCACAGAAGCTCAGGACAAGGATGGGGGAACACACCAACCCCTCCTGGCTCCATGGGGAGAACCACAGCCAAACCGGCAGCACCTGAGGCTCCACATGCCTGTGCCAAGTGCCCTGTACCCACAAGTGACACATGAATATTTCAGGTTTTAGCCTTACCTGCAAGTGATAAAAAACCCCAGTAGCTATTCGAGGTTTGTTACAGCTGTACAGCTGTCTTAAGAAAAAAGGGCAAAAAAAGAAAAAAAGCTTTTTCTTAGCAGGGCGGGGGGTGGAAGGGGCTGCATCGACAGCTCCAGTAGCCAGAGGCACTTTGCAAGGAGGAAAGTAGAACTCACGATGTGGGCAGGCCTCGGGTTTCTGAGCCTCAGGGCACATCCAAGAGACACAGCCTATTTACTGAACAGCCGGGAAAGCAGAGGCTCCAGTCTAAAAACACCTTATAATCTTATTGTGGACACTTATAAAATATAAGTATTTGAGGTTGAGGAGAGCAGGGTGGGGACACAAGAAGCCACTTTAGCTGCCTGGTGGGGTTCTGAGAGGCAGGTTTGTTTTTTAAAGATGAGGTAGGATGACTCCAATATGTGGGTAATTATAAATGAAGCAACTAAGGATCAATGAGCTCCCTTTCATAGCAATCGCTTATTTATTTATTTTTAAAAATCATGACACAGCATTTCTGTTCTATTTCCAAGTCAAATTTATCCTAGGTGGAATCAGAGGAAGAAAAACCAGGTTCCTACACAGATATTTTTTTTTTTTTTTTTTGAGAGCATTAATAGACTGGAGAGCATCTGCGCAGGACAGCGAGTTGAAGTCAGCATTTCTGCAGGCTGCACAGCCAACCCCACAACCTCAGGAGGGAACTTTCATCTCCACAGACCTGCACACAAAAGGTCACTGCAGTGCACCCTGCTCCCACTAAGGAGCTTACCTCTCACACGTAACATCAGGCTTATTAAGCAACGTGAGATGATACAATAGCCACTAATCTACTGAAAATTATTATTCCTTTCCTCCTGCCCCCAAGCAACATGGGGATTTGCAACATGCTGCTCTGTAGGATGTACCTGAAGGACAGAGGGAATTCAAACTGCCCTGCCCTCCCCAGTCTCTTGGTGATACCTCCCAGTGATTTCCAGTGAGCCCAAGTATTGTAGAAAAATTCCTCTGACTTTGTATGGATTTAATCATAATAAAATAAAATAATAAAATAAAATAGAATAGAATAAAATAAAAAGTTGCATTACAAAAAGTAAAGAAAAAAAGAGAAATTATTATTTCTTCAGCAAGCAGGAGAAAAGGAAAGAAAAAAAAAAAAGACAGGAGCTCAGTGCCATCATCCACCACCTCTTTCCATTGGTCCAAGAAAAGATTGGCAGCTCCTGCAAGACCTGCTTCAGGCTGTCATTCTGTGTAGCTGGATGTTCTGCCATCGCTTCTGAATGACAATTGGCTCCAAAATTAACACGCCTCAGTGTCCCTGCAGAAAGAGCCCTGTGGTCCCATCCAGTGGGGTCATTACCCGCCAGAGCATTCCACATTTCCTCGAGAGGGCACGAATGGCCTCAACTCCCACACACTTCAGAGCAGTTAATTCACTCTACAGGGCAGAGTATTCAGGTCAGGATTTTTCCAAGAAGCCATAAGGACTTGGGTGCCTGATTGGCTTTGCTCCTTTGTGAATCCCATCCCTTGAACTGGTGAGTGATTTTAAGACCTGAAGCTCTGTTCAAGGGGTCAAAAATTTGCAAATAATATGCAAACAATACTTTTTCACTTTAGAAGTAAATTTAGAGAACTTTGAGCCATATCAGAGAGTGCTTTTATTCTCAAAGTAGTTTTATACCTCCTCTCTCAGTTTATTAAGGACATTAACTCTTCTCCTCATCTGAGTCCCTTATTTTGTTGCAGGATGAAGAATACTCCTCTGTCTGGGGACTGACGGTACCCATGGTGCATCTCGCTCATATAAATGTGCTTGGAAAAAAAACCAGAGTCCTTTGGTTTTACTTTACTATGGAGTTAGCACTCACATCAATCATTCCACATACATACACACCAAAATACACAGCAGACAAACCCATACTCTATCAGTCCTGCATAACAATGCCTTAAACTTATAAATATAATACATCAGGCCAATTCATGCACAAGTGTTAAGAACCTCAGGGAAGTTACTGGAGTTTTCAGTGTTTTGTCCCTTAGAAACTCTGATTACAATATAACCACCAGCAAGGCCAAAATATTTGTGACTGTATCTTGTGCCGTACCTCATACCCCAAGCCATGCAAAATCATACAAAATTCCCTACCTTATTACGGTGCAAAAGGGAAAAAAAATCAAATCAACCTCCCCAGACACACAGAGAATAGAGAAGATTGCAATGGAAAAATGGATGGTGCAGTCATTTGCCCACAGACATCAGGAGCATTACAAATAGAAGTGAATTTTTAAAAATCTGGGGAAGTCCATACTACCTACTGTATGCTTAGAATTTTTTTTTTTTAAATTAGAATAAGGAGGAAGGTTTGCCAACAGGTTTCAGCTAAATCATTTTGAAAATGGAGAAAACCCCGAAATGACAAAGCAAGGCAGCTGCAGGACAGGGCTGCAAGGGTGTGGACGAGGCCACTGCCAGTGCTGGTACCAAGTAACAGCTCCCCAGCCAGCCAGCCCACTGCTTTCCCCATGCAGGAAGAATTAAAAAAGAAAAAGAAAAAAAAAAAAAAAACCCTAACAAAATAAAATGCCAAGCCTGCCCATCAGTAGGACCTAGATTAATTGTGAATGCAAATGAAGCCCTTCTGCAGCACTAGGGTCCATTTCCAGGGAAATGTGTGCACCCGCCTCTGTTTACTCCAGCTCCAGCAATGCAGCACAACCTTCAGTCAAGCTATTAACTTGAACGTTGAACTTCACAGCACTGGCTGTCTTTCTCAGCCATTCTTTTGATGTTACCTCCAAAGCAAAAGATCAAAGACTTTGAGTGTGGTGAGGGGAAGTCCCAGGCTCTTAGCCTACCAGCCTGTGATATATGTTAAAATCCTGGCCAAAAGAGAGAGCGAAGGGAAAAAGAAAGGAAAAGCAAGCGAAGAAAGCGCTCTGGCAGAGCGGTGACACGAGGAAGCGGCGCAGCAAAACCCACATGCCACGTCTGCCCGGGTTCATGACCCCAGAAAGGGGGTTTGTTCCTCTGCCCCCACGCTTTTTGGCAGCGCTGGGTTGCTCCCCAAAACCTGCAGCCCCCAACACCCCTCTGCCACAAAGCTGCACCTCGCACACTGCCCGTGCCAGCAGCGCTCCCAGGCAGAGGAGCATCCCTGGCCAGCCCCTGGTGCCAGCCCAGCAGGACAGGGAGAGGCGACACAGGATCAGGGCTCTGCGAGACATTGAATTTCCACGTCCGCCACAGGCTCCCAGGCCATCCTGAATGAGTCACACCAAAATAAACCCTTCGCCTCAGCCTTCCTGCTTGTAAAACGCGGATAATATTGCCCTGCCAGGATAACAGCCTATTCTTCCTTGTGGGGCCCCAGCAGGCTGCAGTGCTAAAGGCCGTGCTGCTATCTGCAGGGTCCAAGTCCACACAGCCCCTCACGTGTCACCACACCCCAGGTGGCAGGAGGAACCCACAGCCACAGGGACAGGCAGCTCCCCCAGCCCAAAGAAGGGGCAACGAGGCAGCAAGGCAGTTTTCTCACCACCACCACCCTGGAGCAGACCTGGAAGGCCCAGTCCTGCAGGAAAACATCCAGAAAGTAGCCATTTCCCCCATCTCTCAGCCTGTTTTTTGTTTCTGGGGGTTTTCTTATGGGTTTGTTTTTTTTTTTTTAATTTTAGCCACATGTTTAGAATAGGACAGGAAGGGGGCGACCTTTTTGTTTTCCTTTTTATTTTTTTAATTTTAAGATTCTGTCCAATTACTTTTCCCCTTCCTGAGCCTTTTTTTGGGTTTATTTATATTCCCATAATACACAACAGCATTCCAGATTTAGATGGTGATACTTGGTTGACACAGTCAAAAGTGGATCCAGTGCAGCCTGTCTGCCAAACCAAGCCCCTCATCCATCAGCCCAAGTCCTTTTACCGCAGGGTCATGAAGGAATCACGGACTGTTTGTCATTCCTTTCTACCAGTGTCCCTCCTAACTCTAGAAACCAAAACCCTCTTATGCTTGTCAGCTCCTCCTCTTCCCCACCCCCATGAATTCAGCTCTTGGCATTCACCAGCATAAAAAGCCATGGGATTCAAAACAGAAATTCTTCAAAACAGAATTCATGGCATTAAGCAGTAAGTAGGATATTCTGATTTTATTGTACTTTACTTACTCCTACTTAGCTCTAATCCTCACTCCCTAGACAGAGGCTCGCTCTTGCTGTCAGTGAAGTCGATAGGAATTTGGCTATTGACTTCAATAGAAGTGGGATCAGTTCCTCACATCTGTTGCACAAGGCAAGCAATATGCACAGCAAAAAAGAAAAATAGGTGGGGAGAGGAAAATAAAGTGAGAAAAAAGGAGAGGAAAAACCTCCACACTGAATTGTGAAATGATAAATTACACAAGTCAGGACTGCACATAACAATCACAGGGGACCTCCAAATCTGCAAACCAACATTATCAATTCCTAGACCAATTCCTGCTTTCATAAAAAAGCAATCCAAACAACTTACGGGGGGGGGGGGAAAAACCCCAAAACACGACAAAAAAAATTACTCTCCAGTCACAGTTTGTAATGCACCAGCTGGCCTGTCCAGTATAGATTTTCATGCCGAGGAATCCCTCAGCTCCCTTCCCAGCCCTCTGCTCCCCAGAGGTTTGGAGCACAAGGAGAGAGGAACAGCAGGAGATGGCAGGATCCCAGCCTGCAGAAGATGGAGCCGACAGAGCAGTGCGAGAAGTCAAGTGCTCGTTGCTGCTCCACGGCAGGAGCAGGATCCAAAATAAACAAGACCTAGATCTGGAACGTGATCCTGCCCTGCGTCACAGCCCCGCGATAATGCACCAGCAGTCAGGATTTCTTGGCATCAGCCACGCTCCCAGCAATAAACAAGCCAGCTCTCCAGAGCTACGAGGGATGCAAAGGTAGCTGGAGAGGGAAGGAAAGGGAGAAGGGGGGAAAAAAGAAAGATAAATGAAAAAGAATTATCTGTGCATGAGATAAAAAAGGGTATAACGTGAGTATGCAAAGGTGGAACTTTCAATGGGAATGGGAAGAAAGAAAAGGAGATGCAGAAATGAACTTTATACACCTCCTACCTGCAAAGATGCTGTTCAAGGATTCGGCATCTTGGCCGAATAATTTCTCTTTGTGATAAATTAAAGGCAGCAGAGCTAGCTTACAATAGAACAGCCCCAAGATTCAAATTCTCCACCTAAATCTCCTTCATATAACTAAAAATGTCAAAATCTTGTTTAAAAAATACAAAAAACAAGTAAATACATAACAATCTAGCTGGATCTCAAAAATTCCTGAAGTCTGTTTGCTCACTATGCTCCATGGCAATCCCAACAGCTACTCTCCCTCTCTATTTATACTCCATTTCAAGTTGTGGTTCTTACTACGTGCAGCACATTCACCATGCCAGAAAAATCACTTAGCTTGGAAAAAGCCAGGAAGAGAATGATGAAACTGGGAAGAGAAAGAAGGCAGGGACAATATTTTGCTAAAAAAAGTACAGATGGCATTTGTGCTCAGACAGGAGCTAACGCAGTGCCTGTAAGTCTCCGATCCACCCAAGCACTTAAGCACCTGCTTAACTTTTAAGCTGGAGCAGCCCTGAAGGTTGCAGTGTATTTCCAGGTGCTCCAAGGCATGGTGGATCAGAGTGAGTGGTGCTGGCCGAGTCGCTAACATTTACTGACTGACGTATGGCAGAAGAGGCTTGAAGCTGCACAGCAAGTGGCTTTCAAAACCATCAGACCTGCGAAGAATAATCAATACAATTTGCTTCTAACCACCCAGTGCTCAAGTCAGGTTTTTTTCATTGCTGACCCACCTTCTTGGTCTCCCATCCTGCCTGATCCAAAATGCCCCGGGATGCTCGTGTATTGGCACCAAGGGAAACCCCAGGTCAGGGCAGAGGGGTGTGATGGGAACCAGAGGAGAGTGTCACACACCACTCACTCTAGCATGCTGTAAAAAGTCACCCCCCTGCAACACAGAAATTCTCACAGAATTAAATCCCTTATAATCCCATTTAGCAGAAACAAGGTAGAGTGGTATGCTCGTGCTTAAGACATTTTAGTCTTTAAGAAAGTACATTTTGTTTAAAATTAAAAAAAAAAAAAAAAAAAAAAAAAAAAAGCCCGGTCTTCTGTTTAAAAACTTGAATAGAAGACATTTTAAACCAGAGTTTTAAACTCCTCTGTCAAGGTTCTTTTTGTTTGCTGGGTTTTTTTTTTTAGGCTTTATTCTATTGCTTTCTACAAGGAATAGAATAAACCATTAAATATTTTCACTCTTTCCAAAATTTTTATAGGGGCACATATACGTGCTACCTGGCTCATGTGTACAAATAAACGTACTGAGCTAATATTAAAACAGCAACCAACTGCAGTGAGACAGAAGCATTGGCTGCATGACTATACAAATACAAGCAAAATAAAATATACGCTGCTTCCTAAATTAAGAGCTGCTAACTGTGTTTACAACTTCTTTCCCACTGGGAAATGCTATCTGTGGTCCAGCAGAACACCTTCCCCTCTCCCCCAGAGCAAATGACCTACCAACTAAGTACCAGCTTTATACTCCAGTTGGTCAAGTAGGTTTTTGCTTAACCCACAGGCATTTTTCATATTTCAAAGTTTCTATTAACTCCCTACTGATGTACTCTAAAAGAAGTTTTTAAGGGCTTGGAAGCACATAAATAAAATAGACTTTGCTGGACCAGCACAGATGAATTGAAAGCCTTTCACCTGCAGTGGTGGTGATAAAAATTTTAGATGTAGCTGCACACATGGCCCCTCCATAGACTTCAGATAGCCGTGATTTCCAGCCATTCAGCAATCTCCTGGCCACTGAGCTGCCTCAGTTATGAGACAAGCATCAGGACAGGACCTGGGGTTTGGGTTGGGTGTTTTGGGACTTGGTTTTCTTCTTTGGTTTGGTTTTTTTTTTTTGGCTGTAGCATAGCCCTCTTTAGCTGCAAGGCTGAAAGAAGCTGCTAGCCTGTACAGTGATGATAAGAAACCTGGAAGAGGAGAGGGAGATGGCAAGGAAGAAAATCTGGGAGGAGGGAGGGTGACTTGATGTGAAACCCTGAAGCAGAAAAATAAAGGTTTGCTTCAAAGCTAATGCTGTGTACTAACCCTCTGCCCCTGTTTGCTCTGTAAGGCACAAGCCCAGCTAGAGACAGACCGTGCCTGCAAGGTAGAAACTCTGAAGGGGTGACCAGAGACTCAGCTGCTTTACTGACCAAGTTCAAGCCACTAAAAAATGGATGAATGCAAAACTGACCCATCCTCTGTGGTGTTATATCAGCAAACACAGGCAGAACTAGTTATTGTCCTTTTTAGCTTCCTTCTACTAACTTTGCACAGTAAAAGTTGATAAAACCAGACAAAAAATAAACACACCTGTATTATTATTTTTCCTTTCTTTAGTCATACATAGTGTTTTCCACATGTAAACAGAACTCCCACTACAATGAAGTGCCTGGCTGCAGATTCTGTTTAGAGACTTACTACAGAGGATCAGGTCATGGCTCTCATAAAATATCCAGCAATTAACTCTTTCTATAAAGTTCATTTGGCAAAAAACCCTCAATCCTGCTTTCTCCTAATACAGCTTTCTGCTCCAGCCCCCACAGCACATGTTAAGCTGAGAGCATTTTAGGTACTGTCTGGGCTACAGAGCCATGATAAATTAAGCACTGCACAGTTGCATGAACAAAATGAATATACAGAACCATTTAAAGCATGCTAATGTTAATATAAGGGAACTCCTACAGATAATCCCAAATTTTCTAATCCCTTACACTTTTCACCCATGTGAAAGGATTAACAGTCCCAGTCCCAAGACCACTCATTAGGCAGAGCATCCTCAGCACAGCCTGGCTGAGCCCTGCTGAGCACAGCTCTCCACTCAGCTGTGGGTCCCCGTGGGTCAGCTTTGCACTGTGCTCCATCAGTAATCCTCAACAAACCTTTACCCTGTTGGCACCAGCCTGTTTCATTCTGCCTTTTCCCAGGCTCGCTCTTTTGATGCATTTAAAGCAATTTTCACCACCTTCCAGGGCCCCACCACCCTGGGCAGTCACAAACCCACGTCCAGCAGCCCCACAGAGGGTGAAACACTGGGCAGTGCTCACCATTGCCACCACCACCAAGAGCAGCATGAACAGGGGCAGAAAGGCCACCTAAGGCACTGGGTACCTTCTTCATGCAGGAAAATGTTTTCCCTTTAAGATGTCAATATACTGAGGAACATAGAGATTTCATTAAGGGCAAAGGAAGGGATGATCTCAGAAATCAAACAGATATTCTCCATATCCCCTATTAGAGACATGAGGCCATTTTCCCTTCAGTTCTGCTCAGAGGGGATTTCTCATACATTTCACATGCAAACATGACAGGGAAAGCAGGACTTAGGAAGAGACAAGAAAAAACACACCATATCCTTGGCAGCTTAAGGCCAACTTTGCCAGCATTTACTAAATATTCTCAGGAATCCTGCCCTGTAGCCTCTCATGCAGAGGCAAACCCTTCTCTACCACTTCCCAGACAGATATCAGAGCCCCAGAGAAATGCAACACAGACCTTTTATTTCCTCTCCACAACATGCAGCAGGTCTGAACGGCAGAAACATTGGTTGTTTGTCATTACAGCTTCTGCATATATTTACAGAAGACCAACTAAGTAACTTAAGATTATTATCAGGGTATAAATCAGTTGGCAGCAGACACTTTGGAAATCAACACAACCATTCGTTATTCTGGAGCAAAAAATAGAAAAAGGAAAAGTTTTCTTTGTGGTGTGACTCTGCTTCATCAGCTTTATTTATTTTCCCCAAATCACATGGTTACCCACAGCTGCCATCAACTACTTTCATTTCAATTTTGATTCTGTGATTTTAATTCCTCCTTTCCAATACTGGTCAGAATTACTGGCAGGAGCAATGCCATTGACAAAACCACCTCCCCAAAAAAAATCTCACCTGATTAACTCTGATGAGTGTATTTTCACAGGGATCTCATGCTTATTTAACACAACTCAGGCAAGGTGCCACAGTGATTTACAGATGGTGCTAACAGATGCAAATATACCTGGCCAGGAACCATCAGGTACAGACACAGCACATAAACAAACACCCAGGCAGCAAACATGCAAAAGCCATGTGTGTCTTGAAAATAGTTTCCTTAGTGGTCTGATGGCTGTTACTGGCTCTCTGCAGTACCACAACTACAACCCCCCCAAAATAAGTGCAGAGCTATCCTGTAAATGACATCAAACCAAAGAAAGACCAAGGTTAAAAATACTGTAAGGAAAGTCCCCTTCACATGCTTGATTCTACCCCAGTATACAGAAAACAAAACCCACAAAACAAATCCAAATATAAACATACTGTGGATGATTCTGGTGAATTTGGTAAGAAAACAACTCTGTTGTTATCCACTCAACACAATCCTACATGGATGGGGGAGAAGTGGGGTACCTGAGGATCTACTTTGTGCTTGTACACTTGCAGTTATTTACACAGAATGTGTGAGCAGATGGGATTTTGGAAATGCAGAGTATTTAACTGGTGAGCAAATGCTCCCTCATAACCAAGGCATTGATTTAACTCAACTGCCAATGTCACCTGGGCTGCTGGAAGTTGGGAAAGTTTGAGTTCTTCACTCAGATGGCAGAAACCAGCCAGATGTGTCCAGGATGAGCAGCCAACCTGATAAAGCCCTTCCCACTCATCCTCTCAATATTTCTGTATTCAAAGGACAGTTATAGGAACTTTTCGTTGCCAGTTCTCCTCTTTTAATCTCATGATAAAAAGCCAGGCATGGGAGACTTGGAAGATTTTTTTAACTTTAAAAAAAACCCTGTAGTACTTTGATTTAATTTTTTAATACACTTCCCACATGATCACCATCCCCACTCATTCTTTGATACTCTCTTGGACCCATCCAGCAACACACTCTCTAAGCCAAGACCTATTTAAAGATCATTCCCATGAGGAAAGTACACTCAGCCCCATTCTGCACAGGGGCAGGACAGAGGAGAGGGATTCTGAGTGGTTTGCTCCAAAAATGAAAACGGGAAGTTTGTGGCAGAGCTGGAAATAGATCCCACATCGCAGTTCTCCATCACATGCACGGCCCCACGCCACCCCAGCCTCCCTCCTGTGGTGGGTGCTGCTCTGCACTGCTGCAGAGGCCACCCTGGGGGCTTCAGGCAGGAGCAGGAGCTGTGGCAGTGGGCAGATGTGTGAGCCCAGGGCAGGCAGCAAGGCTGACCCTGAGCACAGGTGATGCCAGGGGAGCAGGGCCTGCGTCCCGCAGCGGAACCCGGGCTCGGAGGCTGCTCCCGCTCCAGCATGACTTCCCCACCATTGCTATTCTCAGATATTGTCCTGCTTTTGAGGCTGGCAGAAATAGCCTCAAGTACAGCAGTCCCATTCACACCGCTTCCCCTCTCCCCGCTCGGGTCACAACGCAACAGGTCAGGTCACACCAAATGCTAATATTAGCGGATAACAGGGACGTTTTTAAACTTCTAAATTAAACTAAATTTGCTAGGACAGGCAGGTCATTCACCATGGTTTCCCTTGGTTTACTCCTTTTTCTGAAATGGCCCACAGCAGCACAGTCCCAGCATGAAGCCCAGCCAGCACAAAAAAGTGGGATGTTGGCATGGTGGAGCTAGCAACACCTTTTCATGCACCATGTCACTCTCCATCCCAGCCCACATCCTCTCCTCACTGTCTGACTGCCTTGTTGGGGTGGAGAGATGGCACCTTGGATAAAGCTGCCTCCTGTGCACATGGAGGGCTGGCCATGCCCAGCAGCATGTGTGTGCAGCCTCCCAGGCACAGCTCTCCTGCACCTGCACCCCTGGGGCCAAGGAGACCCATGCTGGCACAGCAGTGCCTTTACTCAGAGAAGGAGTCACTCCTCAGAAATAGGTTTTTTTGGATAAATACTCCTGGATGACTGTGAGAACAAAAGGGAGGAAGCCAACTGTATGCTGCCCATCCACATCGATAATAATGAAAGAAAAATGAAAGCAGAAGTCCCCAAGTCTTTTTTATCAAAAACTACTTCGTGGTGAGAGGACAGGCCTTTCTCCCACACATGGCATTTATTTTTCTGTGAGTTGCTCCATTCAACAGCAAAACCTAAGCTAGTCACAGACCTCCCTCCCACTCCTCTGATACCATCCTATGCTTTTAAGTGACTTGGTGCTTGGTGTGACTTGTGCTGGTCAACATAAAGAAGAGGGAATTAAACCCTTAGGATAAGGCTAAGACATAAGTGAATGCTCCTAAAAAGCCTTTCAAAGGACAGAAATAAAACTTCTCTAATTTAGAGCCCCTAAAATTAGGTGCATGGGATTTCCTACAGCCTGACTCTTGGTTTTAGTTTCATCTACAACTTAACTTCCCCAGAAGAGCTCAAGAATGACACAGCTCTTTTTTTTCAAATAAGATTAATCATCTTCATATAAAATACTAACAGAGGTCACAGGGAGGAAAGGACTAAACTTGAATTAAGCACTGTCAGTTTTCCCTCTTCCAAGACTTCGGAGCAGTTATGGAAAATACACTTTAAATAAGAAACAGACTCATTGCTGGGAAGTCAAAGAGAAGGTGGATAGCATGGGGAGCAGGTTATTTCAAACCTCCAGGGGAAATCCTCAGCAGCAAGCCAGGAGCCAAGAGCTGTGGCTTCCCAGCAGTGGATTTCTGGCTGCACTGTGGCCCCCAGAGCCAGCTCCCAGCAGAGCCAGGGACAGTGGGGACGACAGTGTGACCAAGCCAGCCTGCATGAGGGCAAGCCCCAGGTATTTTGGGAGCTGTTCCTCACCTCCAGGCTCCCGTTTCAGGAGTACACACACATCAGGCAAGCTGGGGGACGGCGGCAGCCACTGCTGTCCTTGACAGCAGAGCAGCAGAAAGAAGAGTCTCACCCTTTTTTCTCCCTTCTCCTTAAGAGCTTGCTGTCTCACAAAGCCCTTAGTCACACTTGATTTTTTCAGTTCCTTTTGCACAAAATGCGGCATAATAACAAAATAAAACGGGGGCCCGGAGAACAATGAGTTCAACAGATTAATGGACAGGCACAGCCATCTTCAGCTTTTATAGCCATCAGCCCTGAAGAGCACTCCCTTCCCACAGCCTTTGAAATGAGCCTCAGCAGTCCTTGGACCTTTCAGGCAGCTGACAAACACGCACCTTCCTTTCTCAACTAAATCCCAAAGACTCATCTTCTGCCTGTGTGCACGTCAATCTTACCATCATTATTAAAGTTTTATTGGCACAACAATGCAAACTCTGAGCACAATGCATTAACCTTGTAAAAATAACTGAAAGAAGCCAGGTAATGGAAAGAGCAGGGGAAAGCTTTTTCATCTCTCTCCCTGAAGACAGAGGGGGGGAGAATCACACAGCGCTCTCAGCAGTGCTGAGTCATCACAAAAAGGATTTCCAATCTCTCCCCTCATCCCTCGAAAACCACCCACAACTTCTTGAAGACACCTTGGAAGTACTGTTCTCCGACCCAACTTGTCCACTGAAATTCCTTTCCTTAAAAGACAACACAATCCTGTTCTACTGTGGCATATTCAAAAGAGGAAGGGGAAAAAAAAATACGTCAATGTCCAGGAAAGTAGGAAAGGTTACACTCAGCAGACAAGGACTCCTATTTTCACCATAGCAACAAGCCTATTTAGAATATGGCCTACCTGCATCAAAGAGCAGCCACGAGAAGCTAAATGTAAGTCTAGTGGTACATTCAAGCACTAAGATGAAGAAGCAGCTCACATAAGCATGTCAATGAAACACTTCCAATTACATTACACGCACAATTATCAGGGTTTGCTCTGAACCTCCTTTCTTGGTGTGTTTTTTTGTTTATTTGTTTGTTTGTTTGAATCCAGGTAAGAGTAGCAGGGATGGGGTGTGGCATTACGGAAGGTCCAGGAGCAGGGAAGGATCAAAAGGAAGCAATCCCAGAGATTTGGGTTTCAAAGGGGGAGACTCCACCGGGAGGCATTGCAGGAGGAGGTTGCTAGCTAGGACAGAAACGGGAAGTCACTCGCTGATTGTCAATTTGCTTCTAAACAGGGTACAAAATTACACATCCGTGTGTGGTGGCAAGAGCTCTGATGGGGTTTCTCCACTGGTGAAGGACATGATGCTAGCTGGCCAGAGCCATTCCTCCTCCTCTTCAAAGGTCCAGCAAGGATCTGAACAGATTCAAGGAGACTGAGCTACACACCACAAAATGAACAACTTCACTCCCATTCAGCCCATGAAAGGAAGAATGCAGAGGAGAGGTGATGAGCAATCTCTGGTTGAAGCCTCAGTTGCTTATTTTTCTAATTTTTTTATGCCGTGGTCCTACCTTTACTGCATGTAGAAATGAACACCTTAAAAATCAGTTCTGGAATTAATTAAACTGAACTCATACAATGTCTTGTGCAATTGCTAAAATCAGGCCACATTTCCACGATGTTTATCACACATCTACAGCACTAGATCATCCAGCATCTCTCCAGTTAGGGTGTGGGCACTCAATTATGTTCCTGTCAAATTAACAAGAGACCGTGGTATGGAGTTTATGTCCATGGCAGGAGGCCAGATGATACCTGATCTGGCATGAAGTCTGCCAGGACACCAAGGCTCCAAAAGATTTTAAAAACCAGAAACTGGTAGAGAGGTTTTATACAAGTTCAGTACTTTGTTTCCTGAGGCTGCAGCAACCTGTCTCCCTACAATCTGATTAGCTAGTCTGTGCAGCCAAAAACTCGGCTTAGAATCAGCTATACAGTCATTTCCACCTCTACATGCATTAAGACAACAATAAAGACCACTGATTTGAGAAAGTGTGCGGGGAGTTGCACTCAGTGGAATATGCTGATTTCTAAATCGCACCCTTATGTAAACACAGGCTACTTTGTGTCTAGATGCTGTCTGAATGCTGTTGTTCCTATTGTACAAATGGGGAAACCGAGACAAACAGCAATTAAAGGAGATGCCTGAGGTCATGTCTTAGGTCTAGCAATCAGCAGAGGAATCTGGATTCCCAACTCCTACTTGTATTTTTTAACCACTAAACCACGATCCTTCCCAGTTCAAGTACAGTTTCAAGTTCAAGGACTCACAAGAAAAACAGGAGCAGACTCTGCTAGATGCATATGCAGGCTGCAATGTTCCTCAAAACACAAGTAACTTTCTGAAAAATCTAACTACTTTAAAGAAGAAAAAATTCACTGCAATATAGTCTTAGTTGAAGCCTGAACATTTTTCCACCAGGGAAGCAAAGTAAATACAAAACCAGTGACATCTAAGTACACAGGCCGATTACAGCTTTACTTTCAAAAGAGCTTTGATTGATCTTTTTTGATAGACCTGAAATAAATTAAACTAGATTGACTCACTTGAGAATGGACTGTAATCCTTTAGTCAGATCCTGAAGAACTCAAACCAAACCAGCTGTTAATTTAGGCTTTATAAGATAAAGCCTGAGAAATCCAACCTGATGTACCCCAGAGCAATGGCTTACATCATCTCTGCAAGCAATCAACTTGCTGCTTCTTTTAGGAGCTAATCAGTGCTCTCTACCATGTGGGTGCCAAACTTGTTTTCTGCCTCTCCAGCAGACTCCACAGCCAAAGTAGGGGGGAGGAAAAAAGAGCAAGGGACAAGAGGGTGCAATTTAAAAGATTCAGCTGTTGACTTCATGAAACACATTGCACAGGCTGTCCCAACATCGAGAGAGGGGGGAAAAAAACACATGAGCTGACTTACAATAACTATTTCAATTCAAACAATTGCTGGATCTTGGTCGGGAATAAACTGCCCAAATCAACACTCACAACTTGGAAGAGGAAAGGAGGGGAAGGAAGAGGAGAACCCACACATTTGAGGAACCAGATACAGACAGACAAGGAGAGGGTCAGTTGCAGCCTTACATGAAACAACAAAGTAGGCAAAATAAAAGGTGGGGCTTTCCAGCTCTCACAATCCAATAATAAAAACATGCCCATCATTTTCTCATTCTCCCATCTGAGATTAGTCTGCAAAAAACACTTCTTCCTGAAATGCTGTTTGTTGAACCTAAGGGGATCACACTAGAAATACAATTCAAGGACTTGAGGTGTTTTTTTTCCATTAAAGAAAAGATAGTAATAAGGTTCTTAGGTGAAGCAAACAGAAACTGATTCATACAATAACATTAATGTGGTATATATATATATATATATATATATATATATATATATATATATATGCACGCACACACATAGATATAGTGAATTATAAAAAGGGACATGCAACAGACAGAAACACAACTCTGAAATCCTTCACAAAAGGAGGTGAACACAATTAAAAAAAAAAAAAAAAGGTATGACTTCTAGTCATAAACCTTATATAAAGGGAAAAGAGGGAAGCAAGTCTAAGACTAAATTTGAATTCCACCAGACACTCAGTAAACCTTGGACAATAACATCTCCAACAGGGTGAGTTACTCCTGCAAGACAGCAGTGTCCCAGCCAGGTACTTCTGGGAGGGAGCACAGTGCAATCTGTGTTAAACACGTGAGAGGCCCCTGAGAAAGCCACAGCTCTGCAGAAGATGAAGCTCTGCAGAAGATGAAGCTGGAGATTACTCCAGGCGCCCAAGGTTGCATTTGCAGTCTCTGCGTCAAGAGGACCACTCTTGAGGCAGCTTTGTAGCGAGCGCATTGGGAAAGGAGAACAGGAAAGGGAAAAAGAGGAAAAGCAGTGCAAGTGTCATGGGGACTGAGCAAATCAGACCAGCCAAACTACTATCTGGGAGAAAACACCCCATCAGTGGGTAGTTCCCGTATGCTTTATTTTACTACAGTATATTAAGTTCTTTTTAGAAGACTCCAAGCAGGATTTTATTGATTAAGATCACAGTGAGCTCTTCTCACAGGAAAGGAACATGGTAGGGTGTTCCTATCATGCTGGTTTATATTCCTACTCCTCAAGGTAACAAGGCTGTACCGAAACATCAAGCTGGTGTTCCTATTATCAAACCATTACCAAACACAATACTTGCACACATTTTCCTTGGTTCAGAGTACAACTGAACACAGCAAAACACCTTCCTAGCACTTACTAGAAACACCTCTGCAATGCTCAGCAGCCCTGTTCAACACCGATCAAAAACAAAGTCAAACTCGGCTCTGGTCAGCAGCGCTCCAAGGAAATTGTGGGCAAAGGAGAGGAGTCTATAAATGCCTTGAGATACTTTTGGAGCCTATCCAGGAATAACAGAGGTGGCCTCGGATACAAGCTTGCACTATGCAGTTTTATCCCAGCAAACAAGTAGATACAAGTAAACAGCATTGCCTCACACACATCCCAGAGGCGCTGCATACCTCAGACACGCAAGCGCTCCCTCAGCTCCTCGGCACTGAGGCGCTCCAGCTGTGGGGCAGCTCCAGCTGTGGGGCAGCTCCAGCTGTGGGGCAGCTCCAGGCCTCCCCAGCCCCTGCCCTGACCCCCACCAGCTGAACAAACCAGCCCTGCCAGGCAGGGCTTGGGCACACATGATTTGGCCATCTGGGAGGTGGTCCCATCTCTGAGCACCATAAACCTCTACGTGACAAATAGAGGCAAGAACTCAAATCCAGCTCGCTGTCGTTAACGTCTAGGTCTGTCCACATCAGCTCCTTGCAAGAATTAGATCAACTCAACCTCATGATTTCTCACTTTGCCCACCTAAAATACAATCAGCACCACCTTAGGCTGTCCTCTTCAGGACACCACCTCAGTCAGTCCCCTCTTGAGGGAGCTTCAACCTCATAAACACACCAAGATGCCTGGCTCTCCATGCCATTGATACCTGCTCAGGTCTTCTTAGTTGATCAAGGCCCAACAGTCAGTTTAAAAATCTTAGCTCAATTTTATATACATTAAACAGCCACCAGACTTGAAGTATGATTGTTGAGGCAGGCACAATACACAACTTGGCTCCAAGGTAACTTCCTGCACCACTGAAAAAAGATCCAGCAAACATTCAGGGGAAAAACAATAAATAATCAGCACAACAGGGAAGAGAGAGATGTCTCCACATACCCCCTCCTTCTCTATTCTTTTTCTTCATTAATCCATAAATTATTTCCCCTGGCCATCTCTGATGTGGACATACATTCCAACACAGCTGTAGGACTACACAGTGTCTCCTCTCCATACCCATTCCTAACATATGAAAAACATGTCCAGACCCTGGGACAAATTCATAAAGTCCTCAGGCCTTGAGTTATCACAGTCTTCTATCTTCACTTAGGAAGGGCACTACTCTCTCTAGTTTCACCTTAGCCTTTTGGATTCCAAGCTTCTTTCTATGGGATTCTGAAGCTCACCAAAAAATAAAAAAAATAAATTAAAAAAATTTAATTTTTTTAATTTACTATCTCCTATGGGGATGAAGACACATTCACCCAGAGGTAGTTTATATTATTTCTAGGTAATCTGATCTTCTATGCAGAGACAATGTATTCTAAGTAGAACCTTGTTTACTGCTCAGGGAAACAACTTTAAAGAAATATAGGAAAAAAAATTGAGTTTTTAATGCCAAAGCAAAAAAAAAATTTAAGGAATTACTTCATAAAGTATTATTCAGGGTTTTTTTTAATTAACTTAAGTTACAAGACTGCTACTGTTGTCTTTACAGGAACGATATTTGTTCACAAAGTGAGAGTTTGGAGGCAGGGTTTATAACTATGTTTAAGTCTGCAATCCAGACAATATTAGAGTCAGAGATCACAAAATCAAACTGAATCCTTCACATAGCACCATCCAGTATTTGAGACATCTCTGCACCATACAGATTGGCACAGGCACTCCGTTGTGCAAGAAAGGTTGCAAAAAAGTTCGATGCAAACTTTATACCCTTTTATTTGTCTAACAACAGTGCCCAAAGGCACCACCAGAGAACAGAGTCCTTTTGTGCTAAGTACTGTACAAACAAGAGAGTGAGAAAGACTGACCCTGCCCAAAAAACAGATGGGAGTGAACCAGGGAGGCACGGAAAAGGGAAACTGCTCAGAAAAGGGAAACTGCTTGAATGAGAGACCTGTGCAATGCAACATCCATGCTAAGGAACGCACTGCCTGTTTGAGTGGGTTGACAAACTGAGAACCAGTAACAAAGAAAATCAGTTTCCTGCATCTCCCCAAACGCTGATCCCCGTCCCAGCTAAAACAAGTGTCCCTGAGCAAGCATCCCAGGAACTTCCTACAACATAATCAAGCACTTCCACACCACATCACCCTGCCCGAGCCTCGTGACTAAGAACAAGAGAAACAAATGAGCTGACTTTGTTCTGCTGGAAAGTTGGGTCCCTCCCCTCGCCAGGGGAATTAAACTCCTGTTCCTAGTGCTGCAGGATAAAGCATCAGGTTTCAGAAATCATGGCACTTTTAGCTGCGGGGAGAGCTGCCAGCAGCTGAGACATAAAAATTGCTCATCTCAGCCTTGTGGTCAGAGTTAACATTTGGGGATATTTCCACAGACAAGCAGATAAGGAGGGAATGTTTCCCTGGCAGATTTATTAATCTGTAAACGCTGGCTGAAGACACTGAGCTGTTTGGAGCAGAGTCCCAGGGAGATGGATTAGCAGCAGAAGCGTGGATGAGGTGGCTGTGGGTGCATAACGCTAATTAAATATAATCTGCAATTTATGAAATGGGTTTGTACATATAAAGCTACATTTCTCACCACTAATCACAGAAGATCACATAAAATCACCTTCTACAGCACGTGGGGGGTTATACACTTATTAATTGGAATGAACCATCAGGGGGTGTTCACTGTGCCTGTAAACTGTACCCCCACTCTTGTGAAAGCACTGCTACATCACCGACAGACTACAGCCCAGAAAAACAAAATAAAATCTTCAAGCAGGAGAGAATTCCTCGCAATCAAAAGAGATGGACAAGCAGCAAAATGGTATAAACAGGCAACAAATTTCCTCTTCCTGCTGCCTCTAATTTCATGCCTATCAATAAGATGAATTATTCTGCTGCTCATTTTCTGTGTAGTCTTTTGTTTCCCAACCCCAGGAAGATAAATTATGTCAAAGTATAGGCTTCACCACAATCCATGGGCCCCAAACTATGCATGGGCCACTTCAGCCTCTTCAGCATATTTTTAAGGAATGACATTTTCTCTCTAGAACCATCCATGCTTTGCAGGATGCAGTTCCTCTATGTGCTCTAGATACAGAAAGTCTCCTCTACTTTTAGGAAGACAAAGCCTTCTAAAAGGTGTTTATGCCCACGCTGTGGTTAAACTAGAAAGCACCATTAGACCTTTATTAATAAATAATTAATTCATTGATAATTATGATTTGATAATTGACTTTCATCACTACTGGCTTTTCCAAGGTTATTGATGGGAGCAAACAGAGTTTCTATTTCTCAGTTTTATCATATGTCTGACAGTATTTGATGTTGCTTAAACAGTACAAGATCTTAGGAGCATGATGCTAGAAGAAAAACATTAGCTTTCACCTTGAAGAGGATTCCACTGCCCTCAAATATGTGAATACACAGGAGTTTTCATGCTTGGTAAATTTAAAAAGCATAAATTCTTCACCTTCCAAACATTCATTATCAACCTTCAGGTGGGAAATTCAGAGGTCCTGACTATTTTTTCCTCTTCAGTATGTATTTTATATAGGCAATATGAAGTAAAAGAATTACTGAAAGAAGCATTCACAGTCACTTGTAGTAAAAATTAAACAATTTAATTCTTTTAATTGTAATTTTTAAATAATTTCATTATGTCCTGAACCAGTGAGGTGTTAGACATGGACATGGTTCTGACAGAAACTGTTCTTTAACCAGCTTATACTGAGACTTGTCCTTAGCTAGCTTTCCTGAAAGTGAGGTGTTCTGTCTCCATCCAGTTTGTCATGGTCAAGGAGAGGAATTTTACCCTACAGTAATTCTCAAACATTTTTCCTACTTATCTACCTTAAAGATCTAGCTAGAAATGGGACTTGCAAACAGCAAAATTAAGAAGTCTGGAAGCCATGCTGAATATTGCTGATAAAAACCACAAAACCAAGAACTCAATTGCAAAGTAGGCTAAAGAGCAGAAACTCAAAGATAAAAAGCCACTCTTGCTGTAAATAACAACGATAACAGAACCACTAAAGCAGAAATCAAAACCCCACGTACTCTGCTTGTGGTTTTTGACAGAAAACCAATTCATTTGCTTCCCCTCAATTTGCACACCAATGTAACCAATATTTTGCATACTGATTGGAAAATAAAAAAAAATACAACAAACACAGAAAAACCCCAACTCCTTATGTAATATATATTCCCATCACTCAATGGCATGCAAAAATATAAGTAAATACAGATTTTTATGTAAATACCTGGAAACATGATATATGCAAAAAACTGTCTTATAATATTCATGCTAGCTAGCTTGAACGTTTCCCAAAAAATGAAGCACTGGGTTTCCAACAAGCCCACGCTGTATGCTTAAAACATGCTTTTCTTCTACACTTTGAAAAATGTTGTTTACCAGAAAAGCCAAAAGATGGGAAAACAGTCACTAAATACAAGCAGCAAATGAAAGTTGATGCTGTTGCTAGAGCTCTTCACCATTCTATTCCCTGACATGTTGTGATATTAGCATGGATTTTTTTCTTTTGCCATTCTGCTTGTTTCTTGTTAGGAAAAAAAAAATAAAAACCATCAACAAATAATCACAGCATCACACATTTCCAAACAGACTTTGAAGTTCACAAAGTTGTTGAGGGAAAATTCACAGCCCTGTTGCTGAGATTTGGTTACAGGCAGCCCTATAAAAGCTGACTTGCTAGAGTAATAGTTCATCACAATTGAAAATAAGCATTATAATGATTATCAAATAAATTATAAAAATGGGAGTTTAACATCTAAAAATTACAAGATCAGCAATTTGCTCTGAAACAGCTCTTAGAAATGGTGGAATCTATTTAAATGCCTAGAACAATCTCAAGGAGAAGAATTTTGTGTGAGCACAGGATTATAAGCACAAGAAGATGAGTCCTTGGTGGTGTATTTGGCCCAAACCTTGTACATTCATTTTCTTGTAATTTTTGGTGGGATTATAGAGCCCACTATAATAACAGGAGTAAAGTATGGTAGCATGGAGAGTAGGGGGAGATGGGAATCATTGCTTAGTAAAACTAAACTTTGGAGTGAGGTTTTTCCATAAGATTGCTATAATCAACACAACTTTTACTCAGACTTTAGGAGGTGAGGAAAAAAAACCAAAAATGAAATGTGCATGCAGTCAGGGAGAAACAAAGCCTGAAACGTATCATGCAATCTGGCTTCTCATGGCTACCCCAGTCCAAACACTTCTGAGAACACGAAACCACAATGCCATAATGAAAATTTCTTCGTATACATAATTATTGAACACAATCAGCATCTGGTAGGAGAGAAAAGAAAAGTCCAAATACACAGCTCCCATCATGGCAAACTGTCAGCTGGCTTAATCAATCAGCAGCTTATGTTTGTACATACGATTTTGGTGGGAAGTCAAAAGGAAGGGAGCTTCAGGGGGAGCGAGCATTAAAAAAAAACCCAAACCAAAACAAAAAAACCCCAAACAAAACAGTTCTTTCACTTCATCCAGCTCTTATTTACTTTAACCCCACTTCTCCAAAGTTCTTTCAAGACAGCACCATTTTCCAAAACACAGAGAATATGACCTTAGGCCTTAGGCTAAGTATTAGATAAGCAGTGCTAGTCCCATTTCATAGATGGGCAAACTGAGGCAGAGACAACCAGGCCAAAGGACAAACAGAATTGTCTGTAACAGTCAAGAGCCATCTCAACCCTTTGGGTTCAACAACTTCTGCATCCTTCCTCCCATTTTAAACAACACCACGTCCAAGATCCTTATCAGCTGAGTGATGTTCCTTAAAGGACAGAGGCAGGATACACACCACATCCCAATAATACACACATTCCATATGACCTGTGCTCTCCAAACCAAGAGTGACTCCCATGTCAGCATCCAAGATCCTGCAGTCACCTCATTAAACAAACAGCGACCTTTTAATTAAGAATGAACCCAACATTCCTGTGACACGTGCACACATCCCAAGACACCAAAAGGCCTTCAACTCCTCTTGTTTGCACTTCAAGCTTTTGTTTCAGGGTTTTTTTAAAGAAGTAAAAGCTATTTTATAATTTTTTTTAAAGTATTAGGCAATTTGAAATCACAGCAGCTGGTGGGCCAGTTTTTTGAGACTTAAAAAAGAATGATACACACAGGGAAAAAAGAAAATATACAAACTCTCACAGAGTGGGTCACTGGGCAATCCAGACACATTCTCAAAGGCAGACATTGCGGGAGATGAAGTTACCAGGCAGGAAAAACAGTTGCTAAGTCTGAATATTTGGTTATTCTCAGAGCAGGGATTACAAGAGGAAGTGTTGACAATGTAAGAGTAGCTACCATGAAGTCCCCAGAGCTTTTTAGCTGTCCCTGCTGATCCCAGAGCAAGGGGAGGGGTGAGTGACAGTGTGACAGTGCCAGAAACAAGCTCGTGTGACACTCACAGCATGTTATACATTGTCATTTCAACACAGATTCTTCCAGGCTCTCCAGAAGGACCCACCTGCACACAGACCCTGTAAGCAACACTGGCTCACCTCAGTGTCACAGCTCACAGTGAATCACACTGCTCCTTTTGCCATTACAACATGGCTCCATCCAGAAAAAGGAATAGAACATCTTTCTGCCAGCACCACTATGTCCTAGGCCTTTTAAACAACTTGGAGCTCAATTCCTTTGATCCTCTCAGAGCAGGCTTTCTTAGCTTGTTTTCACTGAGGCTAAATGGACTTTCAGGACCAGACAGGAACACAGCCTACCAGCCTTCCCAAAAAGGCTGATGGATCTGTCTTCATTACAATGAAGCATCACTCATTCAGAGTCCCAGGCACAGAAATAAAACTGTTTGAAAATATTTTCAATAGCTCAGATTTAGCAGATATCAAAATGAAATCATGCCTTGCAAAATTAATATGCTTTGAAGTATAGATGACTGAAAATGAAGACCAACTCTTCTCTCTGTGTTTTATTTAATAAAGTCCTACAGAATCCCTTTTGTTATTACACTGAGCTTTCTGGTGTACCAGAAATAAGGAATTACTAAAATGTCCTAAATTTTTACTTATCAGCAGCAGGTTACTTCAGCCTAGGTTTAAAAGCCTCTAGAAATGTCACAAAATGACTGGCTGACCTCAACAGCCCAACCTGGAGACCCTTGGGACAGGTTCCCTTCTCCCATGTTATTTGCTACCAGCAGTTGCAGGTGAGCAGAGCGCTGTGACAATGAGGGGGAAGAAAGGGGATGCTCAGCAAGGCAGGAACAGGCACAGAGGGATTCAAATAGGAATGCTGCCTCTTTATTCATGGCTTTTAAATGTTGTGGAAAGGGCCTTAAATGAGTAACATAAGGAAAGATGGTTTGCTGTGTTTTTTTTTGGTCTGAAATGAGACAGAACACATGGATCTGGGTTAGTGTTGCTGGAACCTACCAAGGACCATGAACAGAGTCAAATACATTCATTGTTCAACCTCTCCATTTTACCAATGTGACTCTTCTGTCAGATTGTTCACTTGCATCTTTCCTGGCCTTTTACAGCTGCCTAGTGCACACATTTTGGGTATTACACCAAATATTTATATTTATAAATTTCTATTTATAAATAAGCAGTGACAGCTTCCTAGGCCATCACTGCACAAAACCCTCATCCTCTGGAATATGTCAGTCATTCTGCCTGCACAATATGGTGCTTAATTTTCTCTTAAAATACTGAAAGCTGTAGCTGGAAAACCTCTGAATAAGCACACATTGAATACATCCCACAAAGCCATCACAAGACTAAGAAAGACCATGAGGAAGCGATCAGTCCCTACCCTCTGTTCTTGAAAAAATAATGAGAAAAAAATTAAAGAAAAACCTTGCCTCCTCCCTTGCATTTCAATAAATCTTAAAAATCCCAAGAAGTTTGGGGGAAAAATAATTTTAAAAACCCCTTCACACCGAGTAAAAAAAAAAAAAAATCCAACAAAACGCTGCTTTCAATTTATATATATTTCCTTCTCAATGGGAAAGATCAATAGTTTTAAGAAAAATACTACACCTTCTTTCTGCTCCATATGTTTCTCTTATTGGTTCATTTACACTGGGCTGTTCTCCTACGAGCAGTTAGTACATCTTTTTGTCATTTTAGCCTTCCCCAGCCATTAGTACTAACCACTGAGACGGTGCAGCTCTCCTCTGCCATCCTGCCTCAGCACTGCATCTCTTTCTCCAGCCCTTCTCCCTTTGACTAATGTTCACCAACACTCATACATCATTCCCAAATTGGTCCAAATGAATTAAACACAGCTCTGCTTAACATTACGAGATTTAAATGGATTTTCTCTCTGCAGGTCTGCCCCATAATTGGGTTTATCCATCTTGTTGAAGTACAGTTTACACTTGCTAACATCACGCCAATTCAAGCTACATTTTCTGCTCCAGTGGCAGGAGTGAAGCAGATTTGTCATCGGATCATAACAGGTAATTCAAACAACAATTAGTTTGATGACGGCCCGTATGTCAATGTCTGGTCCCAGTCAGCTCTGCCTGCACCCGCTGCTCTCTGTGTGCTAAGATGAATTGTGCTCACAATTCTTCAATTTCAATCGACAAATACTTACCGGGAAATGCTGGAACACGACTGACACCGAACCCTCCCATCTCCCTGCAAGGACCTGGGGGGAGAGAGAGGCCCTGGCAGAGCAGGATGGTGCAAGCTCCTCTGCCCTCCAGCTACAGCAATGCTGAAGGGCTGGGGCTGCCCCACACGTGTGCAGGGCTGAGCAGCACTCTGGAAACGCCTCTCACCTGCGCACACAAGCCTCGCCCAAACTCAAACCCACCCTGCAGGACAGGTGCAAGCTGCCCTGACTCTGCAGCCCTGAAAACTCGAGCAGAGAGGCAAGTCTAGACAGAGGGCTAAAATGAGAATATTTTCTGATGGGTGCCACAAACACAACCCACCATCACTGCCCCGGGGGCAATTAAAAAAGCTGAGCATCACCAAATATGAGCTTCTCAAGGTGGGCAGTCAGCACAAGAAAGTTTTAGCTCCAGATTTCCTTGTACTGGGAAAGAGAGGGCAGAACACCCTGAGTCCCAGTTTTCAGTGAAATACTTCAACTCCCATAATAACATTCAAAATATTTGCAGGCAAAGTCATGAGTTCTGGGTTTGAAAATACCATGCATTTCTTGGAGGGCTGATTTTGCCAATTAGACAAGACATCATCTGCTTCTCGAAATCTGTTCAAGAAAGCTTGTTTCAGATTAAAAGAAACATTCTTTTCTGAGAACCAAGTAAATCTAACACACATTCATGTTTTTCAGGTCCGTTCATAAACATGGGGTTGTCTATGACACAGCTCTGATAATTTCAAACAGCCATGTACCTCTGTATCTATAGTAATAACTAAAAATGTGATGAATCCCTTGGCTACTTTTCCACTTATTCTTTCTGATTCAGAGAAAGAAAAAACCTTTTAAGTGACTTTTCACAATATCATTTTGTCTGCAATTATATACTAACATGCAATACTAGTTGCTGTACATCATTTAAATGAGAAATCCAGCTAGCTGGCTGAGAATGTAGGAATGCCTTTAATAATTAGAAAAAGATCTCCACTGAAAGAAACCAGCATTTAGATAGCAGTCTTGGTTTAAAAATTAAAAAGTGTTTAATGAGCAACAAAGACATCACTGACTAAAGATTTTCAAAGCCAATACCAGCACACCATAAAAATGTCTTTAACCTAAACATTGTAAAAGAAGATGATTAAGCTCCAATCAAAAAGTAGTAAAGCAATGGTATATAAAATATTCTCCTTCTGGAAGTGGCAAGGGGAAATTCTGCACAGATAGAAAGCAGATACAGTAAAACCTTACTGGAACCTGGAAAACATCATTCTGTGTCTCTACACTAAAATTTAAGTCAGATACAAACCAAAGCCCTGAAAAAAATTACAGTGTTTTGTGCTCTGGTTCACATTTTCTGTTCTAATACCATCACTGCCTCCCCAAAAAAATTACAAGCACTTCTTTCATTTTCAGCTTTTTTTATTATTCTGATGCATGCCTTATAGATGGAGGCAAATCAGACTCAGCAGGCCTAATGCTTAGTTGAGGCAAATCATGAGAGGGCCACCAGGGTTTTTTGTGGAGGGCTGGTTTTTGCTTTTTATGGGGTTTTGGGGTTTTAGTTGGTTTGGGGTTTTTTTTGAAGCAGAGTTACCACAGCTCTGGATTTTGTTGCCCAAAATCTTTGGACAACATACATTTAGCAATTCTACATTTGTTTTTTACATCATGCTGGTATTTCAGGATAGTTCTGAACACCGGGAACAGCTCCAAGTGTCTCAGGTCACTTCTGAAAGTACAGTTGGCATCAATCCCACAGGTCATTCCCTTGGAGGGCTTCCCAACATCTCAGGAGCACCCAACTGAAAACTCCAAAACCACGCAGAGACATCAATTCCCACACAAAGCCCATCCTCTGGTGATTTGTGGCTGTCAAGCTCTGAAGGAAGAAGCCCCAACATCCCAAACAACGGGCAGAAAGAAGTCACAACATCTTCACCACATTCCCAGCGCTTGACCCCGGCCCTGGGCAGGGAAGTGGTGGCAGCAGACAAGACTCTGGCAAGAAACCAGGACCCAGTTTTGCAACCATTACTCCTGCCCCACTGAAGGCTGAGGGTATGGGGTAATGTCCCCAGAGCAGACCCTTATCACCCTCACCCACAAGGCAACAAAGCCATCGTATCCCTGGGCAAGGCAGGCACTTTTTGCATGGTGGAGGGGGCAGCAATCTTAACAGGGTGTTTATTTTTGCCCAGCTGGCATGGGAATAGGGCACAGGTGTGCACGTGAGACAAGGGCAGGGGTCACAGAGAGAAAAAGTAATAATGACTTCCAGGTTTCAGGATTGCCTGGCACTCCAGAGCCAGCAGATTCCAACTCTTCCAGCTATTCACAGCCAGGAAATACCCTCGCTCTCAGTCATCGCTCAAAATAATAAATATTTATTTATAAATTGCACACAGCCTGTTCACCTAGCATGGGGCTGAACAGAGCAGAAACAAGAGCAATGCAACCCCTTAATTGTCAGAATACCTGCAGGAGCAAACAGGGACCACAAGTTCCACACACACACAAGCTCAGACCAGGAAGCATCACCAGCATCCAAGAAATTATGAAGACAACTGGAAAATTTCTCCGGGTTTTACATCTATCCGCTCTTCCAAAACAGAGAGATCTTTCCCAAGTCATAATCCCTCAAAAGAGGAGACTTCCTACTCTATCACCAAGCAGGCTCAGCTCCAGCCATGGAGCACAGGTGCCAGGCTCTCATCCTGGCACTAAAGGAGATGGGTGCTGACGGTGCTCTGGATGCAGCACTGGGTAGAGCACAGCCAAAAGTCTACACAGGGAGCAGGAACTGAGTGGAGGCCCTAATAAGTGGTAATATTTTTTTTAAATTTCATAGGTCTCAGCTATCACTAGCAGCCAGCACAAAGCCTGAGAGCCAAGCAGAATAACCCATCCTCGGGCCTTTGTGTCCCAGCCTGTCCTGACGGCTTCCGTTGCAAATCAGTTGTGGTAGCTGGAGACGGGACTTGAGACGCTGATTAAACAAAGCTTGCTCTGCTCCTGCCTCGTCCAGAGCCTCATTAACAGGCTCATGGATACCCATCCACTGTGACTGCTAACTCCTCTGGCTGGTGAAGGGCATACACCATGCTGGCAAGAGGCCGGATCTGAAAAAATTCCAGCTTTTCTGAGCAGTCAGAGCCCTGTCCCAGGGCAGCGAGGATCACTGTGCTGGAACCATTCTCCTGCAGCGGGTGAGCTCAGGCAGCTGGCACGGGAGCCAGGCTGAGGTCAGGCTGCTTGGAAAGGGCAAAGGGTACTGGACCAGCCAAAGGGCCATCACAGCTTTTTAGATTTGCTGGTTTGTCCCAGAAAAATCCTCAACAAACCAGCCTTGCACTGCAGAGGGACTCAATTTGGAGACAGAGTGCATCCGTACCCCTGTGCAAACAGCCCTGGCCAAAAGCCAACCTGAGAGACCCAGCAGTCAAAGTAGGTCCTGCTTTCAGGGGAAAGCAGAACACCAGAGATAAAGGCTGGTGTGCAATGACCCTCTTTAAAATAATAATTGGGGGGAAAAAAAAAAATCCGTAAGAAAACTCTCATCGGCTTCATCAAGGCCAGGATGTGACCCAAGCTTGTGGAGCCGCCCTGAGGGAAGGCAATTAGCCTCACTCAAGGGATGCCAAAAAATTTAGCAGAGCATCCATAATCACCCTGAAATGTTCTCTACTAGCAAAGCATAATGTGTTTATCATTTATTTCTCAATTAAGTGGTGCTTAAATTGACTAGGGAGTGGATTTCTATTGTATATTGATTAGCCAATAAAAATACATTCTAAAGCAAGTTGGCCTACAGACAAGGAACATCCATCCTTCTCCCTCTGCCAAGAAAGGTGTCTTCTTGGACAGGCTGCCCTACCTTCTCTGCACCTCTCCCAGCAGTTCAGCTCTTGTGCAGAACACTTTTACACAATGAATGAATGAATTCCTAAGGCTACTTGTAAAATTACTAGGCGCAGCCTTGTTAAACATTCATTTGGAGCTAAAACAATACATTAAAAATCACAAAGCAAGCGAGTGCCAAGTGCAGTGCTACCATCAAAGCTAAATAAACAGAACAGTCCATCAACGGCTTATTCCCCCAGCTAACCCCAGACCATCCATCTGCACTCACTGTCTCCCACAGATCAATAGCAAGGCTCATTGATTATAATTGGAACAGGAACATCACACTCTTCTCCTTGCAGGTCAAAAGGCACAATGACTACAAGCCATTAAGTACTTTGTGGCATCACTCGATGACTGTACTTATGCCATGTACGTAGTTATGATTATTGCGTGGAATAATGTTCATCTGTTCCAGCAACAATCTGACAAACTATATTTATGCTGCACCTTTGGCCTCCTTGCCTGAACTCTGCTCAGCAACATCTCTCAGCTGGGACTACTTCTAACACACAAACCCTCCAAACTGCTTTCAAACTACCAATGTTTCTTGGATGTTGTTTTGTTTCAATCTACTACAAAAGGGCATTTTTTTTTTGCTCTCTGCTCTTCCACCCTCCTCCTCTCCTCCTCTTGCCCCTCAAGCTGTTGGCCAAAGAAAACAAGGGATTTTAAGACACATTTCTTGCGTGCCCTCTGCGAGCACTGCGAGTCTGAAGCATTACAAAGGTTGGCCCATTTCCCCACCCAGCTGGGGAAGATGCCCCTCAAACCCCAGCAAAGCACACAGGAAACCTCACCACTGCCTACAGTCCCTCAGGAGCTTCCAGGGGGCCTGGCTGACCACCTTGGAATGTCACCTTATAAAAGTGGCCTTAATTGCAGACATTCCCATGCGGCACTCACATGACAGCTTCCCTATCATTCCAGGGTTGCTGTATTTTTTATGGACAGCCAGCAGCAGAAATATTAATGCTACTTCTGTATTTCAGAGAAAGAAAAAAAAGGCATAGACACATACTTCTATTTAAAATATATATATATATATATGCATGCACACACGCTCATATAAACCCCTTTGCTGTAAACAAAAAGGCTGGTTTGTCTGAAGGTGTTATAAATGCCCTTCAGAGCTCATTTAGTCTGGTCTGCATAATCTCACCAATGAATTTGCCACTTGTAAATATTCCAAATTTATGCCAATAAAGTCTTCTCAGGAACCAGACAGCCTATATATGCACACATCTATATAATCCATGCATGGAGCCATGAACATCCGTTGGTGGTTTGTTGTTCTTGTGAAAGATTAGCAGGGGAAAAAAGGGAAAGTCCAAACCATGTGTCCTCAGAAAGAACACTGAGCACTCAGCAAGTTGGAAAAGTGGAAGCTCACACCCCATCCATGAGATGGGGCAGGTTCACACCACTTCTAATTTCAAAACTGAAAGCAGAGACAAGAACGTCAAGGAGAAGGGAGATAAATGATGTCGTGTCACGCTCTCATAAAAGGTCTGGGTACACCTACAGAGCCTTCCTTATGACTGCCATATAAACATTACACTGGGACTGTGTGCAGGAGATTAAACTGGAGCAGAGAGAAGCTTCACATGTGTCATTCTACCAAAGGTTATTTTAGGATCAGCTTAGAAGCTGAGTAGTGGGTGGCAGCTGATTATATTACCAGAGGCATATCTAAATATCATGGGCCCATCAGGATCTCTCATAAAGGGTTGTGGCTGCACTGGAACTTGAGCTTGAAGCCCAGCCTGCCGAGCAGTCCCCTTCCCCAGGGCTGTGGCAATCCTCCCTGGGCGTGAACTTCCCTCAGAGCAGGACACACACACAGCACAAGCACTTTGGCTTAAAAGCCACTTTATTCAAGGAATAATATCAAGGAACATACCACGACTCAAGCAGCATTTTCCCAGCCAGGACCACTCTGCTGCCCTACGAACCCTGGTGGGCCACCATGAGCACACAGAACACTTGGGCACAGGGCACATCCAAATATCACACAGACAGTCCTACATGGCCAAGCCACCACCAAGATGTATTATCCCACAAGCCAGCAGCAAGCCACATGTGCATGACAAGTCCCAGCAGTCAGCTACCTCTGGAGCTCCAGCTGCCAGTGGATCACACCATGATGGGAACTGCAGCTGAAGGAGGGCTCTGGAGGAGCACAACCCAGCTTACCATGAATCCAGAAAAATGTGTGTAGTGGGCTAATCTCTGCTCATATAAGAAGTGCCTGTGTTCTCCCACATAACAATCTTGAGTCAGAAACCAAGGCTACCTAGTCAGAGCCATGGCCATGGAGATGGCCAAGCAATGCTGCCAGTCCTGTCTTCAAATGGCCTAATTTCAGGTGATTTAGAGGAAACCAAAGAGCTTATTCATACAGACAGTGACCATGGAGCACAGCACCTAATGGCAGTGCTTGTTCTCACACACAGACAGGCAGGCTCTCCCTACAAATAATCCTCCAAAACAACTAAAAAATAATCACGTACTTGATCCTCAAATGTTGCCATGACCTCAAGTTTGCAGAAAAAGAAATCTCAATATATACCTAAAATATATACGTGTGTATTTACATATATTAAATAATGTATATATCAGCATTACAAAAATATTATAAATATTGGTGTTGCATAGATTATAGATGTTGATGTTATATAGATATTAACATCTGTTTTAATATATAACAGATCTTAACAGCTTCCTATCAATCTCTTCCAGATTTCTGCACTAAACTCCTGGTCCATAATTAGCTCTATTATTAGCTCTAAATATTTTCAAGGCTTAAAGCACAGTTTCTTGGTATTACTTGTATAAAATGTGCAAATATTTATTGAAGCTTTTAAAGAGAAGTTTATGTTGAAAATTAACCATTACCCTGAAAAGTAGCTAATTATATCTTCATAAATTTGTAACTGTAAAGCCATCCAAAACACTACCAAAAGGCCAGCTTCATTTTAGTTCAGAGGTAGCTCCTCTCCCACTTCCAACTGTTCCAAGATGTTGGTACCTATGACTACATTGATGTGCTCAGTCGATTAAAACCAAGTATTTCTACTGCAGTTCTTGGATGAATCACTCTGTCAGGCTCTGCAGGCCCAGAAGTATGAATTAAATCTGAAATCCAGGCCTCAGTTTGGGTGGACAGTGTTCCTTAAAGTTGTAAAAGCACTCAATTAATTTCCTCCCTCTACTTCAATAACAAGTCTATAACTTGCATCAGGAAAATCCACACAACTGCAAGGGCAAAGAATGACCATAGCCACTAACTTACACCACCTGCCAGAAATAAGATCACCTCAACAGTTTGCAATTCAGAGGTTAATCTTCTTAAAGTTTTAAGACAAATCACTACACATTATCCTACTGCAACTACACTCTGGCAGGAGAAGGTCACACCACCCACCAAAGAGAAAAATACCTGTCTCTAGTGGTTCAAACCATGGCACATCATTGAAGGACCATTTTAGCCACCTTCCAGACAGCCTCAAATCAGTGAGAAATATTTCTTTTCGTAGCTTCAAATTAGCCTTTAATAAAGAACTCTGATTGTTTCCCCAGTATAAGCCAGGCTGCCTGACACTGTTTGGAGGATAACTCATCCTCCTCCAAGCAGAGGTACAACCACAACTCCTTTGGTGCATAACCAAGAGAGGCAAATACTGATTTCTTTCTTGATCAAACAGTCCCATACCTGAGCCTCCTGTTGTGCCTCTCAGCTGAGTTATTACTCCTTGAAAAAGAACAGCAAGTCACTTCTGAACCATTTCACAGGCAACAGCCTTTTTCTCCCCTCCTACATGAACTGAAATGCCAAATACCAAACCTATTTGTAGCAGTCAGGATTAGTTCTAACAGGAGAACCACTGAGAGGATAAACTGATCTGAACATTTATCTAATTGCTAACCATCATTCCTACTCATTAGTTTATTGTACCCCAAATTCACAGAGTACTTAATGTAATAGAGAAAGTTTGACCTGTGCCTGGAGGAACTCCCAAGAGCAGGAAAGAAACTGAAATAAGATGAAACTGTAAGAGAAACCAATCTCAAGTAACAACCATTTCTGATAGCAGGAATGTGGATCTTGGTTTTCATTCTGAAAGAACCTCTTTTAGCTGTTACTGGAACTACCCCAAAGAGAGATAACCCTCAGTCAGATAATCAGGAAGTTACACAAAATGTAAATCTCTGCATCAACATCACAGAATACCAAGAGGAGATGTCCTACAGGCCCTAGCACTTCATGCTCCTGGCTGTTTTGATGTTCTTGCCATCTCTGAAAGTTGCTCTGGAGCCATGAGACAGCAAG
Organism: Melospiza melodia melodia; assembly: GCF_035770615.1. NCBI lineage: Eukaryota > Metazoa > Chordata > Aves > Passeriformes > Passerellidae > Melospiza > Melospiza melodia. The sequence continues at coordinate 8,898,372 of NC_086202.1, forward strand.
TCACCTTTGGAAAGTACAGTGACCTTCAGCTTTAGAGGAACATCATCCTGGGAGCCAGACATCCCAACCGTGCCCCTACCAAACACAGCACAGCCACGTGAACACAGCCCTAATGCAACTTGCTGATTGCATCAGAGCATTGCAGTTGGGGTTGGTGATTGCTGGCACCACAAACCACCACAGTGTCCCAGCACCTCAGCCCCATGCAAACACTCAGGCTGAGATGTGATCACTCTGAAGGCAATCAGTGTGCAAGATCATTACCAACCACCTCGTGCAGCCATACCTTGAAAAGTGACTCCATGAAAGAGGTATGAGGGTGAGGTAGGGAGGAAAGAGGAGTGTAGTGTTTATTTCCTTGTAACTTTCCATTTCATATGCATTCAGTGCCGTGTCAGAACATGTTCAGACATTTATTCCCCTCCCCATTTACTCTTCCTCCCAATCCTTGTCCTACAAATCTTTTCTAGGATCAGAAAATTAAGCTGAATTCGTTTCTCTTTCTCATGCACCCAGAGTAATAAAAAACGACTTTGCAATCCAAATTCTGCACTTGTGTACACCTGTGTTAACCCCATTGTCCTCAAATTATTCCTTTAACAATGGCTGTGGGTTTGTACAGGTGTAGAACAAGTCCTGCAATTAGAATTTAACAAACAATTCCAAAAGCAGAGAGAAAAAAAAGTGAGACTTGAGCTCACTCCTTGTGGTATCAACTAACATATTCAAGTAGCGGGGCGGGGGGAGGAAAAAAAACCCACAAAATCAAATTTCAAAGGTATTTAGGCATGTGCAGATGCAGGAAGGAAACTCAGGAGATTTCCAAATACTGCCCATTTTCTACTTAGATCCACAAACCAGAGCAATAGCAGAGAGTATAAATGAAGTTGCTTCTCATTTGCACCAATTTTTTCAGTATTCTCTTTAGCCTCCTTCCTGCTTCACCAAGTATTTTGCTTCCAGAATAAACTTTGTAAGTTTCCTCATGGGATCACTGTTTAGGCCATGATCCTATAAGCCCAAAAGCACAGACCCAGCTGGGCTGAAGACAATTCCTCAGAGGGCTGGAATGGAGGAAAGCCCAGAGCGTGTGCAGGACCAGGGCTTTGCACCACCACCTCCCAGGAAGGGAAGCATCTCCAAACTGCTTCTCCAGTCAGAAACAGCACCAAGAGCAGGCAGAGAAGCAAAACGGGGCCAGGCAGCAAAGCAGGACTGAGGAAATGTCACACAACAAGAGGAGGACATCAGCTGCTTTGTGTTGCCACCTCAACTAAACTTGAGAGCTGCTCTTCCAGGCTGAGCTGGATTTTACACAGCTGAAAGATCAAATAAAAGCTTTCTGTTGCTGTCATGAGCTCTGGCTTGCAACCACCACTTCAAATGGGCTTCCTCCAGCCCTCTTTCTCCACGCACCAGCCAGGACATAGACTGCAGACCTGGTTAGGCTTTGTTGTGATGGATAACTTGGTCACAACAGCCTAATGGGAAATGTTATCAGCTGGCAAACAAATGAGATTGGTGACTTTACAGGGCCAGCAATTACTCCTCAGTCACGCAGAATTACTACAGAGAACTCCACACTGAAGATATGCCCATTAATGACAAATTACCAAACCAAGAAATCAATTACCAGCTGAGAAAATAATGGACAAGGGCTTAGACTGAGAAAGCCACTTTCAAGAGAGGTCCATCATTTGCAACAAGTACATTCTCAACAACAGTGGGTCCTGGTACAATTAGTCCCACACTGGTACTCTTTCAGGATGGCAGACATCACAACTTGTCTGCAAACCATCAATGGCTGGGACAAAATAGCATCATCTAAAAATGGAGATACTGTTCAACCTGACTGTGGCATTGTCCAACACACAAACCCCACTCTATGCTCCAACACTGCACAAGCAATTCAATCAGCATCACTTCCAGGAAAATCAACGTCTCCCAACTCCTCTCTGCAACTCCAAGACAACTTCCCCATGATCAGAAAGCCCTGCCATATTCACACACCATGCTCACAGATGAGGCAGCTGAACTAGAGGAGCACGTGCTGCTGAACTTTAATAGGCATTTTTGAAATTCAACCTCCAAGACAAGTAGTTTTTCCATAGTTTTTCATGTTTGGGCACAACCATGTAAAAAAAAAAAAAAAGAAGTCTGCTTTTTGCTAAAACGTAAGGAAACTAGCCAAATTCTTCATCATCATCATTAAGTGAAAAGTAATTGAAGAGGGATGAAGAGGGGGAAAAAAAATCAAACTATAGAAGAACACATGACCTCTGAGATACAATATTCACAGCCATGGCTATTTAACAAGGTATCCATAATCAGCAACAAGACCTTCCTTTACCCTCTGGTCCATGCCTTAGGAATTCACCGCACTTGCTGGCTGATCCCAGGTCTCCAGAAGAGAAGAGGGGAGGAGACAGACAGCACTCACAGGGTGCCAACAGAACACCTGACCATGCCAGAGGCCTTCCAGGCAATGTGACACAGAGAAACACAAGGCAGGGTGAAGACATCGGCCTAAATGGCTCCTCTCTCCCTCCCTCTGCACTCAGATGTACAGGTGAATGAAGGGGAGAAACATAACACTGACTAAATGATGAAGTAAATTAGCCAAGGTTGCCAGCTCCAAACCTTAAAGTGGAGATTCTACATTATTTTGGGGAGAACAAATAAAAGGCAATCACAGAACCTAAGCAGCCTATTTAAATGGAACTGAAATTACCAGCATTACACCCAGGGTGATTACTTAAGAAACTCAAGGATCTTGGTATTTTCTTTTCTTCAGAAGTAAAGACGTACAGGAAATTCAGCAGTCACATTTTCTTCCTGGGGCAAGAACACCCACACTGCTCAGTCACTCATTCACTCCCATTTTTCTCTGTGCAGTGTCTGACCAAGAGGAGCCCAGACCGAGTCCTCCAGACACTCCTGCATCGTGCACAAAAACAATCCTGATTTTCACAGTTTTATTTGGCTTGCTCACAAGACTCAGTCCCATGTAATCCACGGGCCTGATCCTTCTCCTAATAAGAGCAATGGCAAAACTCCAGCTGATTCAGTAGTTCTGGACAGACCTTGCAGCGGCAAGAGGATAAACTTTAAGGGCCCAAGCCTTATCCATTCACTTTTCTTGCTTCCACAAGTAATCCTTTTAAAAATAATGGGACTGCTCCTAAGAGTCAAACATGCAGGACTGAATGAGAGCAGAAAGCAACAGAGAAATAATATTTGGGGCTCCCCCTCTACCAAAGCACAAGTGCATTTTCCCAAGCGTCCTCTTATTCTGGTAAGTCAAATGACAGAACTAAAAAAACCCAACCAACCAAACAAAAAAATTAAAATAAAAATAAAAGCCAAATGCCTAAAAATGCCATTGAAGGCAGGAAGAAGAAACCTAAGTCCTTCTTCTTTTTAAACACAGACAATCAAATGATGAGTAGCTGAAAATGTGGCCACACACACACACTCCTTCATATACACATACATACACAGAGGCAGTTCATCAGAAGTGAATCGGAGAGAGAAAGATGAATTTGAACCCTTTATCCCCTGTCCTTTATAAAGGCTGCCACTCAGTAAACGGAGATTGCTCTAATTACTGTGACAATTCTGCACCCCGTTCAAACAACTTTTGTGCTCTGGACAGGTTTCTCCGCGAGTTTGAAATTCTTGGCCTGAGAACCACTCTTGTCTAAAAGAGGTTTCTCGTTGCAAACGCAGAATGCAACACTAACAAGTTGTCCCTCTTTTCAGCTCCTTTCATTCTCCTCTTTTCCAACTGCCTGATTCAGGGCTTAATGGAAACTTGTCAAGGCTTTTCTTCCCACAAACCCTGTAGAGCCCCAAGGCAATCTGTGCATAGAGCAACCACAGGAATCTCATATTGTCAATTAAAATTGAATAGACACCTGATAACCAAGTATGTGTTCAAGGATAACATACATCACATGCATATACACAGATGTACCTGTGTAGCCAGTCCAGTGGCCACATTTGGGCACACCAGCAGCACAGCAACTCACTACTTCCCACTTACAACCACCCAGTGACACCCAGGTTCTAGTTTTCACTTTTTCATTCCATATTTATTAAATTTAATTTCACTCCTATGAAATAAACAAAGTACTTTCAAGTACTGTAGTCGAGCAACAGAATACAATGGAAAACAAACTAAGTACATGTACCAAGCACTTGGCCTTTAATAACCCTGGGGATTGTAAAGATATTTAGCTGCTATCCAGATAAAATAAGCTCTGTGGATATTCTTTACACAGAGGTTTGTGACCAATGCAGCAGTTATGTTTGTGACTAGCTCCTGTAAGTACTTTAATTGTAATTGACACAGACATTATTTAAACTACATTTTTATGATGTAGTTTAAGAATTAATAAAAATCCCATGGGAGAATGTAACATGGATTGAAGTAAACTCAGGCATTTGCTTCATAATAATAATAAAAATCTCAAAGAACTTGACTTCCAGATAGACAACTATAATCTGTAACTCCACTGAAAGGGAGAAAACCTTCCTATTAATGTCCCATAGAAAACAAAGACAGAAACACTGACTGCCATCTTATTCTTCTGATGTGTTCAAGGTCACACCTTCCCTTGGATTCTTTAATATTGGCAAACATTTATAATAGAACAGTTTCAATAGCTGTCTGTTCAGCCTGGGTGTAGATCAATGCATCATCTATACGCCGACTTCCAGACCTTGCCTATGTCAGAGTAGTGGTCCTGCTTTTATAAATCTCTTAAATCTAATTAAACCAATGCAAACCTCTTACTGTCTATGCTCCCAAACCAGTTCACTCATTTAACCAAGTTAAAATTATTCAGGCTAGGGTTTAAAGCAGTTCCAAGAGAACCTTTATTAAATATTACTATCAGTTAAAAACAGAAATCATGTAGCAGCTTTTCTCCAGAACAGAAAAGCCTATAGTCTCAGACTTTTCCAGATCATTATTTAAGGAGTCACTGACTCCAGTGGGAGTTCGGATGTGCTCCAAGAGGTACGCCTCCACCTTTTCTTGCTCTATTTTTCCCTTTCTTAAAATAGGACAATTTGTTTCTATTGTATCGACATCCAAGAATCTCTCATATTCTCCAGAATGTCCTTTTGCAGTATTTTCAGATTGGCAATTTCTATTACTTTATTACTTCCCACCTTTTGGAATGGTTTTTTTTTGGGGGGGTTTTTTTTGTTTTTTTTTTTTTTTTGGTTTTTTTTTGTCTCTGCTGCATCACCACCAGTAGTGAATTAAGCAGCAGAGAATGATTTTGTTGTGTACAGCATCTTTCATGCCACAGATAGTTTGGAAAGACCTAGAAAGTTGTGAGATACACACAAGTTGAGCACATTTATATATTCATACTTGGTAGCCAAAGTAATGTAATTGTACTTTGAGTGCCTAGGGCACTAAAACCTGCTCTGCCAAGAGGGGAGAACAGTTATGCAGGACTAATTGTGTCAGCAGGAAGAACAAAATGGTCAAGTCCAACCAGAGTCCCCCCTGAATTCAGCCTCACTCCCTAACTAAATGCTTGCAGGAGTTTGGTACCCCAAACATCTGACCCCGAAAAGAAACTGCCCTCCCATCTTCTCCCTCCTTGCACTTCCTCCACCAAGCAGCAAAGGCATTTCAAACAACATAAATCCATTCTCCACTCAAAGCCTACTTGGCTCCTATAATTTCTATCATTTTCCTGTTATCATTTCTTCTTTGCTGAAGCCAGCAGCATATGAGTCAGAGAACAATCATTAACTTTTACAACTTCCATACAAATCCACCTACTCGTATTAGAAAAGCAGAACTGACATGCAACACAGCCTGGGACCAAACCCTGATGCTGCCAGGATGCTCCACACTTCTGTGTGAAATACTGCAGAAGCAGGAGCTCATTCAAGAATACACCACTGGGAATGCAACTTGACTTCTCCCAGCCTCCCTCCCTCCTCCAGGAGCAAAGGACCATGATGAAGGAGCTATACATCAATATCATATTTAGTTGAGTTTGGCATTCTCAACGCCTTCATCCACTTTTGAAGAACTTGGCCATTGGTTCAAGACACACGGGGCCTGATGCAAAGCCCTTCGTTATTAATAGAAGCCTTTTTTCCACTGACTTCAATGGATCTTGGACCAAGCCCAAGGAAGACAAGATTTCACAGCAGTAAGAGTGACACACATTCTGCACATTGAAAAAAAAAAAAAAAAAAAGGCAAAAGAAACAATACGAAGCATTTACGATGTCAATCTGTAGCACACAGTTTTGTTTGTGCTTTGCTTTTTTAAAACAGGCTCTAGGCTGTTGGATTAGTGCGCCCAAAAAGTCTCTCGGAAGGTGGAAGGAATCACAGGCAGATATGAAATGCTATGGTGAGATACATAACAATCCCAGTACCTCCCTCAACTAGGATACCACAACATTTCTTGTAAGTTGCTGTAGCCACACTTGAAAGTGTCCCAGCACTATAAACTCCTCCAGTAACAGCTACAGTATTACCCATGATGAATTAATTTATATTAATATGGCTATCACGCGCATTTCCATATGAATCCCATTGTTCTGGAATATTAATAAAAACCTCACTAAGTGAAGTAACATGGTACCCCTACACTTAGTTTAAGGATATTTAAAATAAATACATTTAGAACAAAATTGCTAATATCTTTAGTTTATCAAATTTGGCACAGCAAGCAGAAACCCAGCTATCTTCTCAGTACGTATTTATAGCATCACCCGTTCCCATTCATTCTGCATTTTCTTAGAGAATCTGCTGTACCCTACATCTGCAATTCATTGACTTTACAATTTACCACATGTTGAGATGGAGAGGTCTCAGCTCCATTTGAATCACTGCACAAATATGCAAGTGATTTATCGTTTTAAAACTAAAGACTGCAGAAGAACGACTCCACTTTTCCTGAACATTACTCCTTCTGGCAGACCATGAACAATTACAGCGCGTACTAATTAAGCTCTGTAAATGTGCTGTGCCCTGCTAATGCCTACCAGGCCTCAAATTTAGTTGCATGAAGCCAAACTTCAGCCAGAGACTTAACTCATTCAGCACTGCCCAGTTGCCTGAGCGTGACCCCACAAAGAATAAGGGTCGAGGGTTTAGCCAACCTAAAACAAAAGCGTGAGACTGAACAGATTTTTGCCGGAAAGAATCACAGGGGGGAGATGCTGGAGGGGGTGGGAAGCATCTTGGGAATGAGGGGAACATCCTTGTTGATAACCTGTTAAAAAGGTACAATACCACACCAGCTTTGCAGCGCAGTGCTGGGGGATTCGGATCTGTCCCTGGGGGCTAATAAGTCACAGCGCTCCATTGATTAGGGAAATGCATAAAACCTTCAACAAAACTGTACAGCTATTTGTGGAAGAGCTGAATTGACAGCCCCCTCTTTTTTTCTTTTTTTTTTTTTTTTAAGTCAGGCTTTACATGGCTCTAGAAGAAAAACATATGTCTAAAGGAGTGCAGCTTTCCACCACACACATAACCCTGCCTTTTTCTTAAATTAGTCTCCAAGGACAACAGTAACCTAGAGGGAACCCGAAATCAACTGCTGGAGAAATTAAAGCTAAAAGTAACACCTAGGCATATTTGAGTAATCACATTATCTTGTTAAAACACACACACACCCCCAGCACAGACAAGACTGCAGCACTTCAAATCTGACGGTCCACTCTACAAAGCGTGTGTAATGGGGAGTGAGCAGAGAACAACGAGCTCCGCTGAGCCAAGCACTGTTTCTTCTCGGGCCCCAGACTCTCCTGACACTTAAGAGTCAATCCCCAGATCCCAAGCTTCCCCTCCAACCATCCATTCAAATACTGGCGTTTCCCCCGCCCCCCCCCCCCCCCAAGTTTCTGCAATTTCTCCTCCCGCTCCAACATCCCTCCTTTGTCCTCCAATTACTCTCCAGTGGCCCCCCTGCTCTCGCAGTGCCTCCCCCCAGTTAACCCCTCCCAAAACACCACCCTGTGCACGTCCCCCTGCTCCCCTCCACGCTGACCTACGCGTCCATCCCACACTGTCCCTTCCAGCAGGACACAGGGCTTCTCCCCTAAAAACTGCCTCTAACCTCAACATCTTCATTCATTCAGCGCATGTTTTCCCTTAACGTGGGCTTTGGCTGCTTTCTAAGAGGCCCTGTTTTGTACACACAAACCACTCTAATATCTGTATTTCCAAGCATCCTCCTCCTGCATAAAACCCGAGGCAGTTTTTTTCTTTCGTCCCCAGCTCAGCGGTATGTGAGAAAATTAAAGGACATTTCCAGGTGTCATCTGCCTTTAAATGTTAGCTTGTGCCGGTATCTAGGAAATGCTGCACGATACTGCCGAGACCTCTGTAAAGGACATGAGCTGTGCTAAACTTCTTCCCTCCTTTGGCCTGGCTGCATCACCCACTGCCCAGCCTCTACAGCACCACAAGCGTTAATTATAAACTTCGGAGCCCACGTAACAAAAAAGAAAAAAAAAAAAGCACAAACATAAAGCAGCGGTTGGGAGGAGCAGTAGAAATATTGTTCGCTTTTAGGTGGGGAGAGAAAGGATTTCCATATCTCCCCCACACACCCCCAGCACCACACTTCATCTCTCATTGCTTATAATTAGTGAAAGAAATTTGACCCACTGCCAGTGTCTGTGGACCTTGGATATTATAAGGCCAGCGTGGCGTCAAATATCTTAACATTCATAAGTGTTATAGGCTGTAAATAAACCCCGTGGATTTATGACCCTGCCGTGCTTGCCAGCAAACGACTGTGGCACATTTCTTTCAGCAGACCTGTCGAGGTGCAAGTTTGCCTTTGGTTGTAAAATTAACCATTTCCTTCACAAATGTGCCCAATTAAAAGTCAAAGTTTTAAGGCTTACTTACATATTTCCCAGGACATGGGACTAAGGGGACACCCGGGGAACACAGCTTTAAACATCCCCCCAAACCTCACAACTCCCTCCAAAGCAAAACTTCTCACAACAGCCCCAATGTGCAAGGAAAGTGTCTGATTTCACCAAAAAGCCCTGAAAAAACCCCAAGGTGCTAGTGCCTATGGCCAGCCCTCATTTTTGGCTGCTCTGAGGCTGGGGGGAGCAGGCGTCTCCCCCCAGGCTGTGCCTGGAGAAGGATCTCCTCCCTTCCCCCAGGATAATGTCATCTGCTTCCTGTGTAGGAGAGCATTTGCTAAATCCAGGTTGTCTCATGCTTAACTGCCAATAATCCAACTTCCACATAACTCCCAGACAGCTGGGAAAAGGTCCTTAGAGTTTTTAGTCATGGTACAGAAACACACGTCCACACAAAAAATCTGCAGCTGTCCTTTTTCTCTACACCACATTTTTTATCTGATTTTGGGGCCCACTCATGAAAGTCTTGACAAATTTAAAACATTTTTACCTACATTCTGGTTTACAAGCGCCAGTGAAAGCTGCAACATATTCCTTCCCCCCCTCCATCTTCAGCTGACAAATCAGCACATACTTGCTTGAACAAAAAAAATGAAGGGGAAAAAGGGAAAAAATAAACCACACCACTCTCTTCAACATCCTCAGTCGTTGTATGAATGCATTCAAAAAACCTGGAAAGGCATCTACTGTATTTTTTTTACACTACAGATCAGCCACTGGTGCACCTATTAAAATTGTTCGATTTCCAAAGCAAATATTATTTTTAATGAAGTGCAGTCCTGCAATTATCCTGTACACTCAAGTAACAGTACTGCATTATATTGTTTTGCAAGGTCCCAGAAACATGAAACTTTTCTCTAACTAATTTTCATAGCCCCCTGAAGAGAAACTGATGGAGCAAGCAATGCAGCATTTGCTCCAGAATAAAATCTTATCAAGGAAAAAAAAAAAGAAAAAGACGGAAAAAAAAGAAAAACAGAAAAAAGCATAGCATTAAAAATAAATCAGCATCTTTACTGCAAGTAAGTTAACAAACACAGTCTGTTTGCCACTGTATACCAGCTATGCTAATGCTATAGCAGAGTGATTCAGCAATCTACCTAATTAAGCACGAGCAAAGTTTCTTTTATGGAGGCTCCATTTGATTTACACCACAGGATCATCAGTTCTTATTTAACAGCTTGTTTTTACACAAGTCCAGAAACTTTATTAAAAGCATGTCCATTCATTTTTTTTTAAACAAAGCAAATAATTCACTCTCCACTGAATAGCTCTGTATCATAAAGTACCAAAGTGCTGACATATTAAGTTGTATCTACATTATTAAATTAGTTGGTGGACATTAATACTATAATCCATACTGCAGACATTAAACCTCAACCATAAAGATTAGTAAAGAATTAATATTGTCACATCGAGACTGAAACCTTAACACTCCAGCCATAAATATTTCTGAAGGAGATGAAAAACAATTAGCATAAACACCAAAGAAGGGCAAGAACACCTGTTCTTTTTCAGGGCGATAAGCATTTTATTGTTCTCTATTTAAAATGTAATGACCTGTGTAATTACAGTAATATTACATTGTATTGCAAGGGCTTGGAATGTCACACTTTGAAAAGTGTTGTCAAAACAATTGGAGGGAGGGGAAAAAAAAAAGGACCACCATTAACCCTTCACACCCCAGGGTCTAAAGCTTTTGTAATACGAAGGATTACATTGTTTGATTCAGTAGATAAAGAAAAACATCAATTTTTCAAGGCAATTAATTAAAAAAAAAATGTTTCCTCCTAAACATAAAAATCAAGGCGATGGGGCTGCTCTCCAGCACAGCTATTCCCGACTCCCAAACTTTGGGGCCAAACATAAGCTTATCCCTACAGCCTCACTCAGCCAGCAACAACTCAGGGGAAAGGAAGATGCAACAGCACTAGTAAAAATAAGAGCATCCACCAGCAGGGTTTTCTCACATTACACTGCATATATTTGCTTACCAAAAGCATTAACCGAGCTCCAAATTTAAGCTAAAAATCAAGTACACCACTTCTATGTTTTCCAACTCTGAAAGGAAAACAAGTCTCCTTTATTACCCACAACATGCAGCCACCCCAGTCCCTCCACAAGTGCAGGGATGGAACTGGTGCTCTCAGATGCGTCACTTCAGTACTATTTGACTAGACCTCTATTTAATAACATCTATTCTCATAAGCCCACTACAGTAATCTATCAACAGCAAGATTAGCATGCAAAAAATCTTTGATTTTTAAAAATAAAATTATTCCTATCAACCTTGATAAAGAGTTTGCAGTATTTAAAGCGTTATCCTTGAGAATAGATTATTCCTCATAAGCAGATTTTATGATGCTTCATAATTCTTCACATTCCTGAAGCAGTAAAGGAGAAATTGCTGCCCACAAGTTTGCTCTTGAACAGACAATTACAGGTACATTTAAAAAACACCATAATCACACTCCACCCCCAAATAAAGCAACAAAAAAAAAAATCCAGGGAAAAAAAAAAAAAACACAACAAAAAAACCACACCCACAGACTTTTAAGATTGTACAACAGCAAAAGGAAAAGAAAAACAATTTTGCTACGTATCTGCATCACCTCTTTACCTTGCATGCTCTGACACTCAACAAATATGGCTCCAGGAAAAACTACATAAATAAAAATAAAATTCGTAATTATGCAGAACCATCTATACCTTTCCAACGCGTATTTAAAAATAAAATAAAATCAAACAGGAAAGAGAAAGATCTAGTTCATCTGGAATTGAAAGCTGGTACAGCAGAGAACTAGAATCCACCTAAAAATAGTGTGTGACAGACAACAGCTATCCCGCTGAATCTTTATAATATTCTGCTCTCAGGCCTAAATAAACAACTTTAATTTTTCCTGGCTATAATTAAGTGGCAGGCAAACAAACAAGCATACGGAATGTGAAAGAATAAGGTTAAGAAGATAGGAGAAGGTTGCTGGAGCCTGGATGTGGAAATAAGAAAATAGCCTATTGAGTGTGGAAATATCCTTTCAGAATTCATCTGATAACACAAGCAGGCCACCTGCTATACCAACAATAAACCAACCTGTAAGCTTTTGTACAGCACCTTTAATTCACACGGACCCAACATTCCTATGGAGGCCTTTTTTAGCGGTGGGGGAGCAAGGGGAGGAATGCTCCAGGAGAGCTGACTGCTGAAGAACCCTACCCCACATGCTAAGGGAAAAGGGATCTGTAATAAAGGTAATGAGGAAAAAAAGAGCTGGAACTGGTGTAAGAAAAACGCTTTAAGAAAAAGGCAGCAGAGGTGTGCTTCCGATTAGTCTGCACTTGGAACAGTGGAATGCACTGAAGGTAAAAAACGAGGGGGAAAAAAAAAAGGAATACAAAGCTTCACAATTCGTAACAAAGTGATTTGGAACAAAGATTGTTTTGCCATCTGGATTCTGGTACTTATGGAATTTGGAATTTATCACCATCATCCATATACATGTGGGCGACCATATTCAAAAGAAAAAATATAATGCATTCAGCCCCTGAATTCCCCTCCCCATCATTACAATTGCAAACTGCAGTCACCCCTCTGCTACTGTCCCAGAAATCACCTCCTCACAAAAAGAGCCTCACAAGCTTCCAAAATAAAACTCTGCCACAGCCCTAAACATATGCAAAGTCAGAAAACCTTCCTCACAACCTCCCTGTCACTCTACATTTACTAATCTGTGTCTACTGACGTTTTACTAAGTGAAAACAAGACTGACCCGATGTTTAATATTTTAATGCTTTAAAACACTTGTAGATCTGATATACTGAAGTTGTCCAAGCCCTCAGTCATTAGTACGGCTTCAACATCTACCCAACAGTAGATCTATTATTGTAAATCGCTATCTCGTGTTACCACAAGGAAAAAAAAAAAGTGTATAAACACACATGGTGATGGTGGGAACGCTTCAGACTCAGAAACACCCAGAAGAAACAAAACAGCAACGCTAAAGCCATCGGTAGGAATCAGTGGTGTTTGGAAGTCCCAGTGGATTTAAGCATTCAAAACGAAAAATTTTTAAACTCTTTTAAAAAGAAAAGGAAAGGTGACACTTGAGAAATCTGATGTTACAGTAGAGCACACCGTGGGTGACACTACGAGCGGGGAAAACAGCTGGGACTACAAACCCACCAGCAGACCCCAAAGTTTCCTGGGATCTGGGCTAAACCTCGCTCCAGCTGCAGGCACACGCAGACCTGCACCCCCCGCCAGTGAACCCCGAGTTAGGGGTGGAAAAAAAAAAAAAAAAGGTTAAAAAAAAACACCAACAAAAACCGGACGCTTTCAGCAAATTGTTTTCCTGCCAGCATACTTCCAAGAGGAATTTTGCTCGACTTGTCTGATTATTTTTTGCGCTGCTGCTGTTGTTGCCAGAGCCAAGCGAGGCGAGTTGTTTCCGGACTCAGCCCTGTGCCCCGAGCGCGGCTCCCCCCGCTCCTCACCGGGACGGAGCCGCTCCCCGGGCTCGGCCCCGGCCCCGGCGGGCAGGGCAGCGGCGCTCGGCCCCCGCACGCCGCGGGGCGCGGATCGGGGCGGCCGGAGCGGGCTGAGCCCGGGCACAACTCGCGGCACGCACGGCCCGGAGGGCCGCAATGAAATCGCCGCTCCCGCAGGCCGGGGCGGGCGAGGGCAGGAGAGGGTTAAGGGGGAGGAAAGGGGAGGGGGAGCCGGCCCAGCCGCCACGGAGGAGGGCAGAAGGCGACGGATCACCATGGAAAACGAGGAGTTTGTGGAGGAGCGGATCTCGGGCTCGGCCGGGAGAAAATAACCCCCCTCCCCAAGGAAGGGGAGAGGACACGGGAGAGAAGGGAATGGGGGGAGGGGGAAAAAAACCCGCCAACCCCAAACTTCTTGGGTTTTTAAAAATTTCTTTCCAGTTTTGTTTTGAGGCTGAAATAGGTGTTGTTTGGAATTTGTTTGCTTTTTTCTTCCCCACACCACCCCCCCCCCGCAGCGGAGGTTACAAGGGCTCAAAAAAAAAAAAAAACTGCCCACAAAACTGAAAGTAAAAAAGAAATTAACAACAAATAAGAAAATGACAAAATAAGAAATAAACGAGGGGGAAAAATGAAAGGAATATGGCGAAGTGTAAACAATCGCCCTCCCGCCGCGGCCCGCCGAGTTTGGAAAGTTTGCGGCGCGGGGGAGGGGGCGGCGGCAGGGCCGGGGCGAGCGAGGCACCGGGAGCGCGGCGGCGGCGGGAGCCGGGCAAGGAGCGGGGGGGAGAGGAAAGAGAGGGGGAAAAAAACCGGCACTTACCGTTCTCGCCGTCGGAGAGAGCGATCCATTGGGCAGATACGGGCTGCTGAGGTCGGGGATCATTATAAAGGGATAACCCGGGTATGGTGGGCCCTTAAACAACCCTCCATCTTGCCTCTTCGCAGCTAACATGGCGGGGAGACACGAGCGGGAGCGGGGAAGGAACGGGGCAACAGGGGGAAGAGAAGGGAGGAGAGGGGGGGAAGGAAAAGTTTTTTTAGCAAGTGTCCCCAAAAGAGGAGCCGGGCGCCCGGCGGAGGGGCGGCGGTGCGGGGCGGGCGGCGGTGCCGGCCGGGCCCGCGTACTCACCTTCCTCTAAACTTTCCCGGGATTTATCTCTGAAAGTTTCGGACCGAGGCGGGGGTCGCCGCTCCGCCTGGGAGCGAGCCGGGGGTCGGCGTGGGGCAGTCGGGGAAAGGGGTGGTTGGGGTGGGGAGGATGGTTTTTGGGGGGTGGGGGGGAGAAGGGAGAAGAGGAGGAATGAAAGGCGAAAAAGAAGGGAGAGGTGCGGGGAGAAGGTGGAAGGGGAAACAAACAGAACAAAACAGAAGGCATCGTTACACAAGTTGGTGCCGCGGAGAAAGTTGGGCGCCGGCGGGAGCGGGACCCGGCGCGGCGCCCCCGGCCCCGGCGCGGCCCCGGGCACAGCGCGGCCCCCGCCCGCCGCCCCGAAACGGCCCCGCGGGGGGCTTCCCCCGTACCTCCGAGTCTGAGGAGCTGTTTTGATTCGTTTCTGATTCATTGACGAGAGACGACTTGACATCAGCTAAATCCCTCTCCGCCGAGGAGTTCTCGGAGATCTTCTCCTCCTGCTCCCCTTCGTCTTTGAAAGAGATCAGTTCATCGTTGGCGCCCAGGTCGTCCCCTCCACCGCCGTTCAGCTGCGGCATTTTCCTCCTGCTTCACCCCACCAGCAGCAATTTTGCAAAAAGGGGAAGGGGAAAAACAAAAGAAAAAAAAAAAAAAAAGGAGGGGAATGGGGGGGGAAAAGGAAAAAGAAGGGGGGGGGGAGGAAAGTTTGCACCAAAAAAGAAGAGTCCAAGGTGAAAGTTTCTTTTTTTTCCCCTTCTCTTTCCTCCTGGGGAGGGGAAAAGAGGGAGGAGGAGGGGAGGGAAATGTCTCTTCTTTGCTCCTTTGCACCAGTGACTTTAGGCTTCTTCCTTTCCTTCTTCGGGATTTTCTCTTTCTTTCTTCCCGGGAGCTGCTCGGCGTGCACTGCGCGCACACGCACACCCGCGCACGCACTCGCGGAAAAATTAATAATAATAAAAAATATATAAACCGTGGGGAGGGGGGAGCAGCGGGGGGGGAGGGGGGTTAAAAAAAAAAATAATGCAACAAACCAAGCCCAGAAGTCAGCTGTGACGGGGGGGCAGTCGCCGCGGATATGGGGAGCCTGTGCCGCTCGGGTTTGAGTGAGTTGAAGTTGGACTGAGAGCTTTTCAGTTCAAAGGCGGCGCTGATTGACAGATAGAAAAAGGGGGATCGAAATCCGGAGGAACGGAGAAGTCTGGGATCCGGGATTATTGACAGGGAGCGAGAAACACACCAGGCACTTAATGAGATGCAGGAGAGGGCGGGGGCTCCCCGGTGACGTCTGCATAAATAAACAGGTCTGGGGCGCGGGAGGGGGAGGAGGAGGAGGGTGGGGGAAGTAGGAAACTAACAATGATCCTTTTTGGCATGGGAGCGGGAGCGCCAGGGGAGGGCAGCGGGGGCGGGGGCGCCGCTGGGGGGGCCGGCACGCAAAAGGAGGGGGGAGAGGCTGGCCAAAAAAAAAAAAAAAAAAATTATTTAAAATTTGTGCGCCGCAGCTCAGAGCTGCGGGACGGGGGGAGCGAGGCGAAAAACACTCGAACGGGTGTCCCTGACTCCGCGCTCCGGGAGCGCCAACTTTTACATTCTGGACATTAATAAACATATCATCCCCCCGCAGCCCGGGTTCTCCTGAAGGATGTTTGTGTGCCCTTATTATTTGGGTACATGTGACGGCAGGGTGGTGCGGTGGGTGCTTTTTTTAAACCGTTAACATTTTTCATGCCACTCGTTGGAGGCAAGAAACTCCAATCATAATAAACACTAGAATATAGTAAAAGCCCTTTTTTTTTTTTTTTGGGCAGCACTTGGTCCTTGCATTTATTATGGTTATAACACGCAGGATGAAAATGTGTGAGATCACTCGCTGAAGATCAGATATTTCCAAATTATCTTATAGTAAGGCATAATGTTTTCTGGTCCTTGATGTAAAAAAAAAAAAAAAAAGAGAGAGAGAGAGGAGGAAAAGGAATGTGACTGCTAAGAAGTTAATTAGCATGGCAGGACGGAGAATCAAGGACTCCCAGACTTCAGAAGTGAAAAGTTGTGGTGGCGTAAACATCGCGCTGCTGGGGGGCACTCCAAGGGAAGGGGCTCTGCCCGCGCGGCAGCAAAACGGGGAGCGGAGTCGTGCGGATGCGAGAAACGGCATCTGTTCCCCGAATCTAATGTGGCCAGGGGAAGGGGAAAACAAATTGATCTTCCAGCAGTGACAAATTGTAACAATGGACGAGTCAATTGGAAACTTTAACATGGGCAAGGAACAAAAGGAGGGGAGTGGGGAGGGGGGTGGGGGGAGACAGTAATTTCAATGGGAATTAGTAAATTGCCTAATGGAAATGGTGTTTGAAAGCAAGGGACTGGCTGTACTAAATAATCCAAACATTCCTCCAGAAATCTAACCTGCTGCTCATGCTAAGGGTCATTCAGCACATAGGGTTTCCAAAACAAAGCCAATTTGTCATGCAATATTTAGAGAGTTTGGGGGTTTCAGCTAAACTGTCTTCTATAAAAGAATAATAAAAATAATAATACAGAGATCGACAAGGCTAACACGAATTCTCAGGCATTAAAAAGTTCACATAGAAATTTGCATACTAAAGGGAAAGATGCAGACAAAATAGAAATAAAAAAATCACTGCAACTTACAACTTTAATATTAATCAGTAAAGCAGAAGTAGAGTGAAAGGAAGCATGAAAAGAAGTAAAACAAATGTGTACATTTAATCAGACAGGATTGCATAGGACACAAAGAACAGGGCTAATTAGTCTCAGCAGGTAGGGACTAACCTTCAGACTTCATAAATAAATAAGTCTGTGAACAATGTCTAAGTGGGAATATGGAGACAGAAAAGGGATTATTTTAAGACACCAAGTAAAAACATGACTAATGAAATACTTCACTGTTAACTCAATGTACAAATGCATTGAACGGTTTCTTTTTCCACTGGTCTTTTGACTAACTTGCTTTTTACTTTCAGAAATTGCACTGAATAACTGTCTGTGGGCATGCACGCTCCCCATTTACCCCTGATTATGTACTTACTGTCTCTGCAAACTAGTGCCTTGCACAGTGACACCTTAACAAATATTCTCCATTTTTGTTTGCTTTTTGATTTCAGACGCCTTTATATCCCAAAACAATACGAGATTAGAAATACAAATGTGACAGACTCCTATTTATTTTGCAGGGCCATGTGCTATAATTTGATCCAAATGAACAAAAACAGTTGCACAGTTTTGTTTTGTTTTCCCAAGATCTTTTTACAATCTGCTCTGGATTTTTCTTTAAACAAGCATGCTTTTGCTTCAGTCCCAGCATAGTTGCTAACTACTAAGTAAGCACCATCAAAAGTTAGGGTGCAGAACAGAGGCAGTTGTTTCCCATAGCTGGTTGCAGAAGAAGGGCCTGATTCCGTGGAGGCTCACACATGAGTCACATCACTGACAGGTGACTTGTGGAGGTGATGCCACGCCCGGACTGCTCGTGCAAGCAGTGTTACTCACACGAGTAAATGCTGCCAGGAGGGAGCTCAGTGCTGTTTGCCCCAATGCCAGTGGTGGTCCTGGGTGTGGAAGATGGATCTGGAAGGGCAAGGGGCTGTGCCCCAGCTGTGGAAGGTGTTTCCTGGGCACGTTTTTGCAGTTTTGCCCCCATGGCGTATTCAGAGGAGTCCCGTGAAGGGCCAGGAAACTGGTCTCGAGTTTTCATCAAGTTCTTCCTTTTGCAAACTTCCAGGGGTTTATTTTCAAACTGCAGCCTAGAGCGAGTGTGGTTGTGAAGTCCAAGGACTGTAGATGGTTACTGAACCAACTCGGTTGAATGAAAGTAGTACAAGTCACTCTGGATGGCTTGTGCATCTGATTTGTATCATTTGTCCTTATGTAACCATTTGTTTCACAGTCAGGGAAGTGAGAGCTCTCCAGGGGTCAATAGCAGCTGTTGAGTAGTAGAGTCTCAGATGATACCTTGGATTTAAAAAAAAAGTATAGCGTTTAACAGTGAAAGAAACACAATATTTAAAAAAAAAATAGAATAAAAAAATTTCAAGCTAGCCCATGTCACAAAACACGATTGATTGTTTGAATAGTCGATTTTAAGTGACAGCTAGAGAGACAAAGCCAGGTGCTCCACATTCGAGAGATGTTGTCTTTCTTGCCAAAGCTGACCTCTAGCACAGATGAAGAAGTGGAAGTGCCTTTCTCCAAGCTTTTGTGACCCTCACCACTCGCTGCAATTGTACCACATCTGAGCTGTGGGGTTTGGTGACTGATGACGGCGTCACCATTTTACACTTTGGCCCAACAGTTTGGTCCCGAGACTCCTGCAGTAGAACAGCAGCAGTGAAAAACCTTGTGGGCTTCACCTCACAGCTCACAGTGCAATGAACTGAAGAGGGGAGAGGTTGACATGGGGCAGCCAAGGAAATTTACTGTTTTATGAGGAATGTTTTGGAGTCTTAAACATCTCACCAAAGGCCCAAGCCTTTACTGGAGAAATATGGCCTGCTAAATGCCAGCTGGATCTCCTGGCTAATGTTTACATATTTGGTGTGAATCTGTTTTCATGGTCTTCTCCAAGAGGTCCCAATGTAGGTTGCAATGTGTAAAATTCAAATTATTTCTTTTGGAAAGATAAAAGGACTTTAGTTGACCAGGCTGGGATTTGAGTCTACAGCTCAAAGGAATCTGCATGTTTACAAATAATCTTGGATCATTAAATCTGCTCTGAATGTCAAAAAAAAAAAAAAAAAATCAATATTGAAAAGGTTCCAATAACTGGAAGCAAACACATCTGCCTAGTGTCTTACCAGTACTGGCTCTTCCAGAGTTAGCAAAGAGGGGAATTTTTTTCTAGGGCAGACAAGATGACAGCATGAAAACACAGAAACCATGGCTCCTGTCTGCAGTCATTTGCATTGACTGAAACAAGCACACGTGAAAATCCAAGAAACCTATTAAAAAGGAAAATATCAACAAACAGCCAGATCATGGTGCTACTGCCAGATTTCTTTGTGGCTTTAGATGTCACACGTACTGACCAGGTCACTGTGTGCTACTAGATAAAGGAGGACTTTCTATCCTCATTTGATGGAGAAACATTGGAAAATTATTTCCAAAAAAATGCATGCATTGTTTTTCAAGCTCATAACACAGCTTAATGGCTCTCAATCCATGCTCTGCTTCCCAAGCCATGCCTATTGCTCAGTAGGAACATCCCTCCCTTTTAGCACCTAAACCACAGCTGTACCACTTGCTTTTGTTAGAGATAATTCTGTCAAATAATAAAATCGTTAATGGGTAGAAATATGCATTCATGCAGGGATTATTCACACTTTATCATGAGGTGATATCAAGCACTATAGGAGTGAATGACAAGAAATAGGCTTCTGAAACACGGAGCCCTCCATAAATATACCATTTTTATTGACAACCCATCTTTTAACCCTAATAGTAATGGAAGAAATCCAATAAATGAAACATTTACTGCATAACTTGCCTTATTTTCGGGTGGTGTCTGATTCCTTTCTAGCTGTCTCTAGAAGATGTTTTTAGCCTAATTTGCTCCCTAGAAATTTCACTCGCTAGAGTTATACATCTATGACGTTTTATTGCCTGAAGCCAAGTCTGAATAAGAACTTTCTTAAGATATACTTATCCTAATGTCAGTCTACAAGAACTGGGCTGCTTTAGTTTGATTTATTTGTGCAGCAGGGATATGGTGCACCTATATAGCTGGCCATGGCCTCAGACTGTATCTAATACCCCAAACACAAACAAGTGAAACCAGCAAGTTTAGCATGGTTAGTTACAAGTAGACACTTTGAAACTAATCACCTTAGATTTGTAATTATATGTGTCTGTTTTCCAAAACAATCAAAGCAGAAGACTGTTGTAAACCACTCTGATTTCACAGGAAGGGTGAGTGTAGGTGTTTATAATGTCTGTACATGGTCACAGACACACACCAAGCACTAGCCAGATGCAGTGTGCTTCGATTGTCTAAGGAATACAGGTTGGCATTGAAGGACCAGGAGCACAGAGGTCACTGGCTGAGCTTGCAGACCACTGCCTGGCTGGTTCCCTGGGCCCTTTCTTCTGCCTGCTGCCTCTAGCACCCACTCGTGCAGTCAGTCAGTGCTTTGGAGCAAGAGCCTTCTTTTTCTTGGTGGTTTTGCTGGTCCCTCACCAGAATTTGTGCATGTTATGGTGATGCAGACAATGCAGTGATAATAATTTTGCTTGCACTAACGCAGTGTCAGTGAGGGTGGTGTTGTAGGTGAACCATGGCTGAGAGCAGATGGTGGTAGGCAAGGAACCCAGCAAGCTGAAAGCCCTGAGCATGCCCTGGGCCAGAAGGGACTGCCCTTTCAACTGACACACACAGTAATTAGCTGCGTGTGCATTTGTAGTCTGTTGCAATATGAGGTAAAAGGGATTAGTTTTGCAATGGTCTAGGAACATGAACATGCGCCAGCTGCATTCCAGCTGTAGGGATTCTGGCTGATGGATGACAATAGTCAGCACAGGGGTAGTAAGTTCTTAAAACAATCAAGTTTAACAGCAGAAGATTATTTGATCATACCAAGCAATCAAAGAACCACTCATGTTGGAAGGGACGTGAAGATGCCTTCAGTCCAGCCTCCTGCTCAAAACATGTTTTAGCTCTGAATTCAGACACGTTTGTTGAGGGATTTGTTCATTCAGGTTTCAAAAGCCTTCAAGGACAGAAATGAGACAACTCTGAGTTAGGACTTTGCGTTTATTCTTTCTGAATTTCATAATGTTCCTGTTGGCTCATTCCTCCAGCCTCTCCAGGTCCCAGTGGACAGCAGCTCTGCCCTACAGCATATTAATTGGACTTTCCAATTCGATGTTCGATGTCCTCTGCAAATGTTATGAGACCTCCTCCAGGTAATTGATGCAAATACCAAAGAGGACAGGCCCTGGTTTAGGCCCCTTTACTACTGCACCTGCCATTGATAACCTGGGTTTCAGGGCATAGTCACCATTCTTTGAGTTTGGTCATCCAAACAGTCTTGTGTGCATCCAATTGTCTGCCTATTCAGACTGTAATGTCCTAACTTGGGTGCCCGAGTTTCCTCTCCCGAAGCCATAGATTTGTGCTCTGCTGCTTGTCTTCTTCACTCCTGTCACATTTGTGGCTCCTTTTAGTCACTACAGCCACAGCTGCTGTTGTTACCACATCCCTGTCCAATTCTTCCTTGCTTGTGAGTAGCAGATCCAGGAGACCATCACCCACCTTTTGGCCATCCACCATCTGTGTTACGAAGTTTTCCTCAACAAACTCCAGAGGCTTTCCAACCCTATTCCATCCCACTGTTTTGATCTTTCACCTGAAGTCAGAGAGGTAAAATTTTCCCAGTAGCCCTGTGGACTGTTACCTGGAGACTTCTAATTGTGTAAAGACATGATTGACTTTGTCACCTTAATCAGATGATCTGTAACAAACCCATCAGTGTTACCCTTACTGGGTTGCCCTCAAGCTCCCAATCAGCCTGCCTCTGTCTCCTGTTTCTGTATATTTGTCTCCTGTTTCCATGTATTTGTGCTGCTCCTTCACATAGATTCTCATGTATTTGTTGTCCTCGGAGCCCAGCCAAGTCAGTGCATTCCCTCGTGCCTCAGTTTTTTCTCCAAATCAGTCCACTTAGATTTCATGTTCCTCAGTGTACCAGTCTCTGGCACTGTGTTTTTCTGTCCCAGATCCCTCAGATCTTCAGAGCAGCCTATGGCCACTGTCCTAAATGCAGCCAGTAAGGGTGACCAAGAGGAGGTCATTTTGGGCTAAGACAGGAAGTTTTAATTTAGGCTAGGAAGTGAATGAGTACTGCATTTCCTGCAAGGCCAGAGTTAAGCACGCAGCCCAAAGCCCAGGAAGGTCTGCAGGCTGGAACCACATGTCCACATGAAATGCACTCCACTCAGGAGCCACCAAAGGCAGATTTTCATTTTACAGAAAACTACAGGAATGAAAAGGTTTTCCTCCACAGAAGCAGTTGTTACCACTATTTTGCACAGAGCCACCTCTATGCCACTTCACATGCAAACCAGCTCCTGACACATGAAGCCTTTACAATCATATTAATTAATAGTTGATCTAGTAATTCATAAACAAAGTAAACGAGTTCTCAGGAAAATCCTTCTTAACTTCCTTGAGAGTATTCCAGTAGCTTGACCAGGCCATTCATAATAGAGATATTTACTGTATTTTACTATTTCCTAACAAATAATTTTCTGATTAATAATTCTGCTTTAAAACTTGCTTTGGTCTTTCCTTTTTTTCCTCCAGCTCCTGAAGCATATGTCTTCCTTTTTTTCTTCCTCATTTGGCAAAGGCCTCCCAGCTACATCAAGCAGTTTCAAGTCAGCCAAGGAGATAGACAGAGCTCTGCTGAAGGAGCAGAGCAGTCTCTCTTTGTAAAATATGCTGCCATTTATCAGCAGACAGAGGTTTTTCTTGCAACAAGGAATCTGAGCTAGTGCATACCAAAAGAGTGGCACTGGAGACTTTGTGGTTGGCTGTTGTTTCAGGCGCATTCGGCGTTTACATAGCCTGAGGGCATAAATGAGCAGGCAGGAGGGAATGGACAGACCTTGCTACAGCACAATTAGGTGACAATGAGCTATCCAAAACAATCAGGAGAGCAGCAACATCAAGTGCTTTCCCTGTGTCTCAGGAGTCCTCCCAAGGCTTATTGCATCAGAGGCTCTGTCTATTGCTGGTGCCTCTAGATGGTGTCTCTGGAGAAATGCAGTTGTCAGGCGCTCTGGAACAGGATCCTTTCTGGGAAACTTCTTGCAGCCTGAAATATTGCAATTAGCTCCAGTGGAGCTGGTTTCTGAGCTCCCTGTCCTTACTTAATGCTAGGAACAGAAGAAATGGACCTGGAGACATTACAGGAGGCATATGTAAGGGAGGTAATTTACAGGAGTAATTCCAAACATCCTCCATCCACTAGACTGGGAAAAGAACAGAAAGGTCTCAGCACCTTTCTGCTCTGGTTCTTCAAGCCAGTCTTTCTTGGCTTACTTTCTCCTTCATAAAGCTTGCCTCTGAAAAAGGGAAGCCAGGGAGCTGCTCTCCTGCTCTTCCACCTCGGCTCTCTGGATCCATTAGCTCCTTCCAAGGACCCTAATCCCACAGAGCTCTGTTTTACAGGGGAGAGATCAGAAAGAAGGTTGCAATTTCAAACCAAAAGGCATAGAAGATTGTGATCAGCCTCTGTCCCACAGAAAATGCACCATGTTTGGATTTCAAGGCATTCGGTAGATGTAAAATTCCACTAGAGACTGTTGTGTTTAGTTAGGGAGACACAAAGGGCAAGGGTGGGTCCTGCATTCACAAGAAGAAACCCAGTGTGTTTTGTCTGCTATTTTACCTGAAGCTCAAATCTACCATTTACACCTGCTCCATTCACTTTTCTTCAACAACTCACAGGTTGTACAAGAACCACTGTAATTCTTCAGGCAACAGCACCCTTAGGACATCTCCTACATCCGTGGGAAGACATAATCTGGCATTCAAGGCATTGTGGTAGAATTGGCATCACCACAGTTTGCCTGGGGCACCATCTTCTTTCTGTGCCTTGCCAGCCTGCTTAGCTTAGCCTCCTTCTCAAAGGCAGGGAGCTAAGGCAGCGCTTTTGCCAAAGAGGAATGCAGAAGAAAGCAGAGATTACATAGATAGAATAACATTGGCCTCTAGATTTCTTTGCTGGCCCAGACTGGAGAAATCTACATTCAAAAGACCTGGGAAAACTGTGCCCATGGTTATGAAAATACATGTGTCCTCAGGATTGCTCTCTTTGTCCCTCTGACCTAAAGCAATCTTTGTCCAGACAGGAGTGGAGAACATAGCTAAAATAGCACATGCAGTCCATTTTGCATACTTTCCTGTGGCACTAGGACTAAATGATTTATAACTGAAACATTGACTCTTGCAGTACAGGACAATTACAGGAAAGTTGGCAAGGCAGCAATTTACCATCTTGTAGGAATATGAAATTCCTCTCTTCCTCCTGCTTTCAAACCTATCAAGTGGCAAACTACCTTCACTCTCTTTGGGAGGATAATCAAAAAGTTGCAGAATCAGACCTTAAGTTGTTATTTTCTCGACAAATAAGAACTGTTGTCAATGACCACCTATGGCCACCACAGGACATGCAGGGAGCTTCTACTGTGCCTTGGGTACTTGATATGCCCAGAAATCCTCTTCCACCAATTAGGTAATTTGTGCATGAATCTTTTACCAAAATCCATGAGATTCTTCCTGTGCACAAATCTAGTTGTTTATGTTAGAAAATGGGTATTATATGCTCTTTTGGCAATGACTGTCTATTTTTACTAAGTGCCTTTACAATGTTTAGCAGAAAATAGCAATGTTAGTTTTGATTTAGCACAACAAAATTTTTAAGAATATGTTTGGGTCTTTTTCTTCAAGCAGATGTTATTTGAATTTAAGCACTACTTTAATACAAATAAATAAAAGTAGGATTTTTAGGAGATTATTATGATCTTCAGCTCTGAGGTCCTGTATTACAGAGGTCATTGAATTTCAACAAGTGGTTCCTGCCATGAGACTGTCATTTCTAGCTGAGCTACAATATTTCATTTAGAAAGACATCTGACCTGGTTTTAAATATTTCAAGTCAGAACTCCCCTTCCACTGTAGGCAAATTTTGTTCCAGCAATTGTTCATTACCCTCTCTGGGGAAAAAAGAAAAAAAGGAAAAAAGAGCACTGCAATTCTATTTCAAACTCATTTCCCTCTTGTTCCAGCCATATAATACTATAAAAGAGTATCATCTTGTATTGCCTTTTCCTCACCAGTAGCTTTCATTCCTTTCCTGCTGTTCTGTGGTCCGTGACTGAACTCCTCTTGCCTTCACATTTTCCTCCCTGGCAGTAGAGGGACACCACAGGCAGAGGGCTCTGCTTGTGTTTTGCATATTGCAGGATAAGGCAGTGAAAACAAATTTGAAAATTATCTGCAACAGTAACATATCAGAGAATATTTTGTCTTTCCTGGCCTTAAGTTGGTCATCTGAGTGGCCTGCAAAGTTAATATAGAGGCCCAAACAGCAGCTTATCCCAGCTAGACTAAAACATCCCCACTGTGCAATGCCTCACCTTGCTGTGGTACCTGAGTTACTCCATTGACTGCAGCCAGTGCCTGCAGGACTCGCAGAGACTGCACACAAAAGGTTTATATCCCTACAAGCTGGACTTCACTTCTAATGAAGATACTTTCTAGAAGGAAAATGCTACTAACTGCCAACAGAAAATGTCTTTGTATACCCTAAATTTATTGTCTGGAGTATAAAGCCACTGTACAGTAAACTCCTATTTGCATTCCATAGTTGAAATCTTGGCCATAAGGACTCTAATGGATAGACATTTCCATTTTTTAATAAAGAAAGCACTGAGAGACAGCCATTTAGGAACTCTGGTTTTAAGAGAAATGCCAAGATCGTGGCATTGGGGATACAGTCTCTTGAACTGGCACCAACATTAATTCAATAGAATACGTGATATTCTAGCATAGCTTTGACCAGAACTCATAAAAGTTTCTGTAAAATCCTTCTGGATTTGCTTCTCTTAACAACATAGAGCGCCCTTGTTTTGTTTTACTTTCTAAAAGATTTATTATGCTTGTTTTTCATCAGAGAGATATATGAAGTTTAACTTTCCCTAGTTTTGTTGGCTGACAATCTCACCTCTTTTATCTTGGCTTCCTGGAGAAAAGCAGCTCACCTCATCATGCTGTAGCATTTGTAACCATAGATTAACTTCAGCTGAATGTGACAGGAGATGGAGACATCAACAGTATTTATGTCCTCCAATTTAATGACTGTTAGAGAAGTCCAGCTTAGCAGCCATGGGAAGGAAGGTCCATAGGGAAGGGCAGTGTGGGTGGCAGAGAGCAGTGAATCCATGGGGAAAGGTGCATGGAGAACATTCTGCCCAAGTCCCACTGCTCACCCCACTTCTTGTTCAATGCTATTAATGCTGTGGTCACACGGAGATTACTCTGTGAACCCTTTCTCCCACCTGCAAATATCAAGTCCTTTTCCTTTTCCAGCCAAGACCACATTATATGCCTTGCAGTTACAGTCACTGGAAGGATTATTAGGGGAAAATGCACATATTGTTGACGGCCTTTCGATTTTCTTATAATTTTTTCTTAACTCAATTTCATTCCAAAAAAAAGGGAAATAAACATGTTCAGACCCACCATCCTCCCACAGATGTACCAATGGTCTCCTATGCAGAGTTTGGGGATTTCTGTGCAGGAGTTTATCCTGGAGTTTGTAGGATTTGTAAGATTTTTTTGTTTTGTTTTGGTTTGTTTTTTTTTAACAAAAGGTTAAATAGAATCTCCCAATTTACTCCAAACAGGCAGTGTAGACAGGGAAGTGATACTTCAGCTGTTGTAACACACACTTCAGCAGGACCAGCTCGTACATCATAAAGCACCACTTGCCTTATCTGTGCTGGAACAAGTCGCTCTAAATGCATGAACTATTCTAACAAAAATAGTGCAGACTTATCTCAGAATGCGCAGGGGGAAGTCTCACACGTCCTGATTGAAGGGCACAAGGGCTGAAACTTTGACAATGATTTAATCTCAGCTGCATATTTCACAAGGTTATAGTTAAGAGCAAATAAGCAAAACCAGAGGATTTTAACAGTTCCATGAAAAGTGGCTTCCCAATTTGTTCAACTTCTGATCTTCACTTAATGGGTAGTCCTGCTTTTTTTTTTTTTAGAACTCCAGTGGCAATGTAGTCTGCTGTGAAAGATAAGACCTATACTAGCAATGAAAACAAGCAGCGAAGAAATAGCTTTGACTACAATTTTTAAGTCTTCTTCATATATTACAAACAAGCACCATACCAAAACCAAACCAAAACAAAAAAAAGAAAACTAAGGGAAAAAAAAAGAAGGAAAAGCCTACAACATCTAGGATGCAGTGATTTTTATATCATCCAAAGAACAGGGGGAAAAGCTTGATTACACTTTAGAAAGCCTTGGTAGTATTGAAAATACAGCAAAATCTTACTTGGGAATTAACAAGGCTCAGTGGCTTCCTTTGCAGGAAGCCTTCAAATTTCCAGATCTCTGTGCCCACTGTTTACACTGACAGATCTACCACTGCCTAGGAAGAATGAAGGTTAACAGTGAAGCTGGAAATCCAGTGGCCCAGGTGGAGTTTCCATCTATGGGGCTGTTCTTGGGCAGACAATGATCCTCTCTGTCCCTTTTCTAGCACCTTTGCAAATTGGAGGTATTGCTGGTCGAATGGGTGAGGGGTTTGCACTTTAATTAACTTGTAAGGTCTTAGAAAATGTTTTCAGTCTGTGACCTATAGACTTCTGCTACCTTTACTAATAAAAGGTTAAGGAGAATGGGTTTGCAGATGCTATGGAGCAATCTCTGCATATGGAAATGCTAAAGGGGGCTATACTTTTCACTGGAAATTTGTAGGGGTCCAAAAATCAAAAAAGACGGGGAAAAAAGTGGCTCAGATCTCATCTGTTCAGATGAAAGAAACTGCTGAAGACTGAAGTGTAGATATGTATTAATATATCATGATATTGTAACTAAAGAGCATTATACAGCAGCACAATGTTATAAAATAGTTCCATCTATTGAGTCTCACAGGGCTGTAGCAATAAAAACATAAGAAACGAAGCCAGACTGGGCTGTTTACTTTTAGCTTCTGGTTTCTAAAAATCGTTTTATTTACAATAGGTGGTTGTTAATGTTTTTAGCAATGATATCCTTGGAATTATTAATCAGAGTTAGAAAACAGCTCCACACACAGGTTTGGCTTAAGAGTAATAGCTGTGTATTGTAAAGGAAGCCCTGAAGTCATGCAGGGCATCTTAATATGATACATGTACTAGAAAATATTGCATAGATGCAATGTGGCCCCCAAGTGTAAAACTCACACGTATTCTCTCCTCCTCCCTCCCTCTCTTTTTCTCTCTTTCACTTGTAGTCTCTCTCTACATTTGCTAAAACTGAAAACAAATCTGTTTGTCACTAGACTGTATGAAAGCCAAAACCCTCCACAGGCAAAATTGTGAGATCTAGCACAAGAGAAGGAGTACATTTTGGGGGACGGAGACAGGATTTTTTTTTTCATATCAGCAAAAAATATTGGAGGTAGATATCTGTGCAGTTGCTGAGCTTTTGTGTTCTGGGGCTAGGAGACTTGAATATTATTAAGGGATCAGTCACAAAGTGCATCAATCTGGCATGTACTAGAGCCAGATATCTATTTGCCAAAAACTGGAAAAAAAAAATCTCAGCAGGCTCACAGTTGAAGAATGGTGGACATTGCTTTGATTCAAGAAAGCCCTGGCACAGATATCTTCCTGGATATGGATAACATAATGGACTTTGGGGAGCATATTAAGTCACCCCCCCGTGACTTGCTAGCAGCTCTGGATGTGAATTATACAACTCTGGATTGATATGTTAAGGACTTAACAATTTCTGTCTGCAGCATTTCCAAGCTCTGAGTGAAATACTGGGTTATATTTTTTCCTTTTGGTTTGATGGCAAATTGTGCTGTGCTGGGTAATACTTTTTTAAAAGCCTGCAAATAAAAGAAAGTGTAAATTAAGTGGGGTGGGGAGAGTGACTGTGAATGTGTGTGTGATGCACTGCATTTAATATTTCTCTAGAACAAAGTCACACTTGAAGGCTGGCTTCTTTATTTATACTGTTTGTTTATGAGGTCCACAAATGCTTGTTTTCAGCATGAAATAATTTTTGCAGTGGCTTCAAATGAAAATATGTTTTCACTAAAACCAGAAAATCAACTGTGAGCTCACCAGTGCACTGAGGCCCATTCAGACTCACAGCAACCCAGCACCCAAGGGCTCATTAGAGATTCACCAGGAGCAAACTGCTTGATTGGGTCTGCTCTGGCTCTGTCTGGGGTGGGTTTCCTGGAATTCAGCTGAAAAGTACGGGTGTATGCAACAAATAGGTTGGATTTTTGGTACCTGACATCAGCTGGGGATTGATACTGACTGACAGGTGTTGGCAGTTAGGGCAGGTGGAGACTTTTGAGAGGTTTCCTGCTCCTATTTGGTTTTAGGATCAGAAATTTTTCTTGATGACAGGACTTGGATTTGATTACTTGAGTTTGATCACATGTGTTCATACACATTACATTAAAGCTTTATTTCCTTATAAAACCAAGGTGGTTTTATTCCTAAGTGTGATATGCACAAGGCAATGGAAGGCCATGTCACTTTCTAGAGTATAATTTGGGTGAAAAATTCAACAACAGATACAAAAAATATTAATAAAGAATGAATGTGGGCTCCCCAATCTGTGTATAATGGAGACTAATTCTTTATATTGCTCTGTGGGTACTTTGTCTTCTATCCCTGATTTCATGGACCATTATTTTTTATTTCATCCCACACAGACCATCTCTGAGCCATAATTGCATGACATTTGAAAAATACACTATTTGCTTATGTGAGAAAGTAGCATTAGTAAAATACCGATATATTTTAAACCTAAACACTTTGACCTGTTTTCTTCTAACAAGAAAACTGGCTGCCTGTAGGAGCACTGGGAAGTGACAGCTTGGAGTTGGAATGACATGACTGGACATCTCCCAGATCTTCATGCCCCACAGACCACTGGGTTTCAGAAGTTCAGAAGCTGTGATTTTATTGCAATAGCAAAAAAAGGTCACTTTGCCGATGACTTTTTAAAAGAGATGACCAAGATCCTGCATATGTGAGGATATTGAAGTTATGAGAGGAATTTATGCTGGAAAAAAAGATGGATCCAAGAATGGCAGTGAAAGAAGTAGGACTGGAATTGTGGGTACAGAGAGCACAGGAGAAGAAGTCTTGGCATTTTACATTTCAAGCTGTTTAACTGCCAGACAGATGTGATTTGCCTGGAATAAAACCCCATAAGCATCAGGGAACAAAACAGTATGGTGTGTAAGATGACAATTAAGAGACTTATTTTTTATGATTGCACAGGCATCAGTAAAGGGCTCAGGGTTATATCATGAGGAATTGTAACTGTAACGCACAATTTATAAACTCTGTGACTGTACTCACAAAAACACTGGACAAACAAGTTCAATTGCTCACCCCTGGCTGCTGTCATTGGCTGAAAAAATCAGAGAACATTTATTTTTTAAGTAGTCTCCTCTTCCATCACTCCACTTGGTCTCACTTGTAAAACACCTGGTCCATGGGGGTGCAAACATCAGGAGGGATAAAATGGTCTTTCAAGAGAATTCTATAAGGTTTTCAGGTCTGATACTCATAATTTACATGAAGAAAAAAAGAACTATAATGGATGCTTATAAATTCTGTCAGGAATGAGGAAATCTGTTAGCAGCTGCAAGTAACTACCCAGCATTTTAAAAAGCAGCAGTTTTCTATCTTGTTCTGTCACAGGGTCATTGAAAGTCAGAATCTAAAAGATCTTATCCAAGTAGATTTTTGCCATCATCCTGGAGCCCATGGGCCAAGAGGGATGGTTAGTGAGATGGATAATCCTGCCCTCCACACATTATGCAGCCAGGGAGAAGGGCAAGCATTCCGGTGGGAGAGACACTGCCAGGCAGCCTTTGTGGAGGTGGTTTTCTGGCAATAAGAATGAATTGGAGAATGAAGTGCAGCACCTGTGATAATGAGTCTTTTAAATCATTATGTCTAAACATTCTTCTCAGCCTTCTAAAAACGTTTCAGTTTAAGTCAAACAACACCATTCAGCACAATATGTCTGAGGAAGAAAGCCACAAATTGTTCTTGCATTTGTCTTTTTTTCCCCTTTCTTTTCAGTTTTTAAAAAAATTTATTTAAGAACACATTATGAAAGGCCCAATCATTACAGTAAAAGAACAAGTCCTGCAAACCTTCACACATGTGATTTTAATAGGTGTAGATATGTGAACAAGGATTAGTAACACTCAGCCCTTGCTTAGCATTAGTGTGTGGGCTCAAGTTATGTTCTTGCTGTGAATTGGCAATGAGACACAAAGCCTTTCGCCTCTGGGGCTGTGGTTCAAATGCAGCCTGGGTCATTGGTGGCTCTACACAAAATGAGGGGGCTGTTTCTATCCAATTTCACCCTCTCCCTGTTAAAAGACAGTAGAGAATTCAAGGTCAGAGTGATCTCAGAGTCTCTCATCTTATTATGAATTGTTATTTTTCACTTACTATGCTATACTACAGAGCCTGGAGGCTTCTGCCAAGCGTGGGGCATGTCACGCTGGTACTGTGAGAACAGGTGCAGCTCCACTTATTTACAAACACACTTGGTGGAAGAGGAAGATGAGCATAAAGAAATGAAGCTTCATGTCCAAAGGACAGTGGCAATGCCCAGGGCAGAGCACACCTTTCCCTGAAACCTGACTGTTCCACTTCCTTCTGCACCTGCAGCTGTGGGCAAAACAGTGGCAGGAAACAGTGTCCTTGGACTTTTGCTTCCCAGCAGGTAACCTGCAAGGCTGTCAACCCTGCAGAGTTTATGGTATTTTTTTAGTAAGGTGGGGATAATATAAAACAAAGTGTGTGACAGATGAAATGCATTAGCCCCAACAATATTAATGGATGATAATGTATACGGTAGATCACTTTATCACACCATTTACATGTAAGTTTGTTTGGTGTATTATTTTTGACACAGTGGAAGATACATAGATCAAGAGAATTGGTGTAACCCAATTTCATATGTTTTGTTGGATCTTGGAACAAAAGTGGATGCATTTTGAGTATACATTAAGCAAGTGCTGCATTAAGAACTTCCTTGCGACACCTGGCACCTACTTTTATGGCTTATTTTGTCAGATTGTTTCTTCTATTCAAAGATTAATTTTCCCACTTGCTGAATTTGTTAAATCTTTGAACATTTCAGCCAACGAAGAGGTTTTCAGATCTGAGTTTTCTCAGGATTAAACACTTCTGTAACAGAAAAAACGCTACTCAGTCAATACAGACAGACTTGTTTGAAACCTAGCATTTGTTAAACAAAAAAGGTTAAGCTGTTTATAAAGAAAAGCCCGGAATCAAACATGCCCTGGCTTTCAAACATGCCATCTGTACCTAAACAGGCATTGGCTCAAGCACTTATAAAAATGCTGTTTTATGCTCATTTAAAATTTAAAACAAATATTAGCTTATCATGTATATGGTTTAAAACCAAGGTATGTGCTGGTTCCTAATGAAGGAGAAAGGTGTGACACCCCTTCCTAAGGAGGAGACATCATCTTTGCAACACTTTTTTGGGGGTCAGTCCAATTGCTGTATCAGGTCAGTGCTGTGCAGGCCACTGAGGGGGAATCTCCACTCAAGTACATCCCCGTGCCCATTGCAGGGTTTCTCCCAACACTTGTGCATCCTCTCACCAGACCTGTCAGTTCACACCATTTGTATCAGTCACTCTCCTTGGCAATGATAACACAGAGAAAACTTCCCTGAGACTTTCTACGAGCTTAAATTAGAGATGAGCTGCTGGCATCCTCAAAGCATTCCACAGGTTGTACCCAGTGGCACAGCTGAAAACTGGCACAGCTGTAGGATGTACCAGGTGCCAGGTCCACAGTCCTACCTGTGAGGCACACAATCATCTGGTTTTAACCCAAATTTTGTACTGTGTGCCTGGCATCAACACCTGCAAGGTCATTCTTCATCAACCAGACTCGATGACATCCCAAACCTCAACTCAAACACTTACAGGCATTTGCTAATATCTGTAAAGTCCTTTCCCAGCATATTGGCATTTTTGCCATTTTTAACCTGGAAACAGGATTCTACTGAACTGTACCTGTCAGGGTTGTGTTTCTCTGAGACTTCAAGGCCTGTATGGAAAATCCCAAAGCCTCAAATACATATTTGGATGGATTTTGCTGTTTCTGGGGAGTGCTGCAGAGGGCTCTGGGGTGTGAGAAGGGAGGCTGAGCAAGGCTGCTAGTGGAGCTGGTCCCTGGTGTGGCAGTGGAAAGACTGGCTGCCCTCCTGGCTTGGCTCTGCCTCAGGAGCACTAAAGAGCCTGCACGCAATTAGGAACAAGCCTCCAAACTTCTTCAAGTTCACTCATTTAAAAAAGCAACTAAACTCTAAAAATAAAATAAAGCCCAGACAAATGAACAAAAAGACAAGACAAATGCTTAAAGAAAATGAAAAGAATAAAGGGTTTTAAGCTATATCCTTGTTACCTTTGTTTCTCCTCAAGGAAGTAATAATTTTTGATCATTAAGATCCCTCTTCCATAATAAGGTAAAACATCAGATTATAAAGAACATTTTTTAATGAGAATTCAGGGACATTTCTGAGCTGGTTGAGAAGTATGAAAGTATTTAACCTCAGTTCAATGGACTGCCCTTTATTAACATTTTTCTTCTAGTGCCACTCACATAACTGCCCTTTCACAAGCCCCGTCTCAACCATTTGGTACTTATAACTTGGTTTTAGCCAGAGGGTGCATTGCAGAATACAAATCAATCATTGACTTTATTTCTTGTGACTAAAGGATTTCATAGACAGTATCTTTATGGACAGAGCTACCACTAAGAAAACAGTGCTTAATGATTAAAATGTGTCCATTTTTTCTCTCCATTCAGCAGTAGAACTATCAGAAGTGTTTGGAAGCCTGTTCAGTGAGTGATGTGGCACTGACAGTGCAGCACACCTCAGCTCAGCTGAGCACATGCATATGTAAACAAGTCTGCTATCAAACACTGTGCCTTGTCAAAGATTAAATGTGTCTTTAGGGAATGGGAACAGTGCCATGCTAACACCTTGGCAATACAGGCCAAGTGGCAGGACACTTGGCTTCCCATCAGTTTGTCATATGCCTCCCTTGGAAACATTCTTCTGAAAACATGAGAGCATCCCTGTCATGGGTTTCTGTCCACTGGCTGCTCTGGGTGAGCTGCCAGTGCTTCACACATTGCCAATGTTAGCAGTGCTTTTGTCAGGTGGACACTTGCCCACTAGGAAATGGATTGAAGCCACCCATGTACTTTAAATGTGCCATTGTCTGAGCTCCAAGTGCTAAAGAGAGTTAATGGCATCAAGTCTGGTCTGGAGTCTTATAGGAGCTGTATCCCTGCTACCCACTGATACCTCTGAGGGTTCTGTCCTACCTCTCAGTATATAATGTTTGTACTACACCTCCTTAATGCAAGAGAAATATATTTGTATTTGTACATTGCACAAAGGAAGCAGAGCCAAGCTAGAACAGAGAGTAGAAACACTGTGTTTTAACTTAGAAATTAAGGTCAAGTTGATGAAAAAAACCCGATGAGGTTTTGCTATTCATGTAGAACAGCCAAGTTTTATCCCAGAGACTCTCATTCAGTTAAAGTGCATTTTGCTCTATCTGCTGTTGGGGGGTGTAGAATGGATACCAGCTCCACCTCTAATGTTTTGGAGAGCTGACACTTCCAGAATGTTTTGCAAATTTTAGCTCAACAATTTTGACAGAGCACAAATTCTCAGGCACGGTGATGAGAAATTCTGCAACCCAGTGGACATGCACTAAACTCTGTCCCCCAGCCATGGGGCACAGAAGAACTTTTTGAAATAAAAGGCTTTTCTTACAGGTCTCTTCCCTTGCCAGTCTCCTGATGCCAACATTCATTAACATCCCAGTGCAGACGCACTGTACCTGCTACATTTGGATGCACGGCCAGTGCTCACCCTGCTTGGGCACACCAGAAACACTCAACAGCAGCCAAGAAAAACAAGAAGAAAGAATGTCCATTAGGAGATACTTTGTAAGAGTAACAGATTCCCAGAACAGCACCAAGTTTGAGGTTGAATCCTTGGGTTTCTATCTCTTGTCTTATTTTACAGACATCAGCTCAGACAGGTTTGCAACACTTGACAGGCAGAAGTCAGTAGATTCCTGACCTCCTTGATGTCAGTGGATTTTGCTGCTAGCATTCATGGAGCCAATATTTCATTCCCTTTTAGTACTGGATTAACTGAGGTACATAAGGCAACACACTTGTGAATAAAGGCAGTGCATTAGCTTCTGTTTTTCTAGGCATTTGGTGACACATCTCATGGTCTCAAAGCATTATAGCAGGAATATGAGATTTAGGCCTTTCAGACATGAAGGAATGCTGTGGCAACAAATGCAGCAAAAAGCACAGCTTATGAGAAATGCAAAGCAGGTTAACAGTAACTGTCTTTATCAGAAGACACTTGTGGAAGCAGGTGTGAATATCAGCCCTCAGAGTTGGAGGTAGTCTTGCAGTCTTGAATATGTACAATACTCAGCAAGAATAAATTTTAGCGTGACATTAAAAAGGGTGCTTTTTTGTTGTTGTTGTCCATTTATTTTGTTGTTTTCAGTTACTAATCTGAACTGCATAATAATTTTTTTAGTAGTCATGTTGTTTGTTGGACAGTTCTGTCTAAACCTTAGGGTAATGTACAGTGAATTAAGACACACACACACACACACACACACACACACACACTTATACACCTGCAAACTATTCAAAAATCCACAATGAAAATTTTAAGTGAATACATCAAGGAAGAAACTAGCCTCACATCCACCATTCAATCTTCCACTGCTGTGTTTTAAATGAGAAAAAAAGAAATCCACAAACTTTGGTCCTTGGAACCAGCAGAATGGTTAACACTTTTTTTTTCCACTTAAGGAGTCTCTTGTTTTAGCAGTGAAAAGAAAGGATGGTTTGCTTTTGCCATTCATGTATGACACTATTTTACAGCTCACAGCTAGCTGCATGCAGACTTTAGTAGATGCACGAGGAGGTGTTCATTACCTGAATGCAAAAGTTTAAGCAATCACAACTTAGCAGAATCTCTTGGCCCAGGTCTCATTAGCCTGGGAGTTCCAATTCCCCTGGAAGCACCTTGTTGAAGCAGACAGCTTGCCTCTTCCAGCACATCAGCTCTGCCTTTGTACAAAGGATGTTACAGGAGAGTGATTAGATGGAGGAGGATTTTTCTGCTAAGCAAAGAGCTGGCAGAGGAGGATGTTATAGTAGAATATAAAATCATGAATGGCACATGGAAGGCAAATAAGAAATGCCTGTTTCTTTTGCTGCCCCTAGTTCTTGCATGAGGCAAGCAAGTGGTATGTTCACAAAAAATAGCAAATGTTTTGTTGTACTCCTTCACAGAGACTGGAGCAAGTTGTGAAACTTCTTGCCACAGAAGTTTGTGTGCCAGAAGTTTGCACAGATGAAAAAAAGGAGACTAGATAAAGTAATGGAATGAAAAGCATTACAAAAATTAATGTACTAGTAAATCTTGATAAGCCATTCAGTCTTGGGAAGACCTGAGCTACTGGAAGCTGAGTGAATAAACTTGGGACATATAAATGCCAGGATACATTTGCCCTGTTCTTGCACCCTTCTCTGGGCAGCCGGTATAGCAAGAACTCAGACCTTTGGCCTGACCGTGCCAGACTGGTCTCGTGTTTGCACCTCTGCCTGGTTTGTGCTTATCTGCAGCCTGCTGGTAGACTTCTGTACAGCCTCCCCCAAAATGTGTTTTAAGAGCTTAAAGTATCATGAACTTTTACCTAGCAATTTGTGCAGATTTCTTGAACTTTAGAAGAAGCTATAAGTAATGGCATTTGCTGAGGAACACGGTAAGATACAGAGTCAAGCAAGCCTAAGTCTCCTAAGTGTGTGTGTGTGTGTGCATGCATGAGAAGGAGAGACGAAGAGAAAATATGTGCATGTGAAAGTAACTTTGTGTATAAACCAGATATTTTCCATGACATATGCTGATGAATTGAATTCTGTTAATTTATAAACTACATTCAGAGCTGGTAGAATTTCTGTAGTGTTTCACAGGCCAGATCCTGTGAAAGGACTGGGAAAAATCTGTTCCAATTTACTGCACGCTCTGCAGTGATTTTCTGACCAACTGTGTGTGAATTATTATATTTCGATCTGTATATAGAGCACTGAGCACTCTGGCCCCAGCCCAGACAAGCAGTTAAAGGAAATGTCCTGCTGAATTCACAAAGACTGTTTGCATTCTTAAAGTTAAGCATGTGCTTAAGGGCTTTGCTAGATCATAACCAAAGATCTCAGAAGCAGTTGGCAAGACTGATACCACAGAGAATAGAAGAAGAGGAAAACAGCAAGAAAGATGTCAATAGATATATTGACATGAATTTGGAATGGTGCTTAGCATTTGAGCGCATTAAGGAAAAAGAGATCTAAAAAGCTCAAGAAAAGTATTTGAGAGAGTGTGTTGACTTCTAAAAAAACCACTTCTTTCTAACAGCCATACATCAATCACTGACTTTCAAAGGAGAGAAACATTGCAACGTGTGTTGCATCATTCTCATTGTACTATTTTGCTATGTGTAACACTGCAGCAATTTTCAGCATACAAATTCTTTATCTGGTTTTGGTTCAAAAGCATCCACAGATCACATCACTGCTGAATGGGCATCTCTAGAGATTGTCCTTTCAGAGCAGGGGCAGCTATAGCAGGTTGCCTGAGGGGTTGGCTCTTTCCAGGAATGGGGATGCCACAGTCTCTCTTGACACCTTGTTCCAGAGTCTGACCACCTTCACCAAGACTTTGGTATCTTCTTCCAGTGGTACAAAACTCCTGCCAGTATTCTCATAAATGTTTAGACCTTCTTCTGTACTCATGCTCTCTTCTACAAAAATAGGTAGGCCCCAAGATTTCAAAGGGATTAGCCACAGGACTGTAAAATAGACATAAGTATGAGTGCTTCCAGCACTTTAGCTGGCAAGTCAAAGTGAGTTGGTCAAAGTTGTCGTAAAAATGGAAAAACCCCTCAAACTACAGGCTGCAGAACTCACAATTTTGTGACACAGATGTCACAATATGTGTGCACAATTTTTCCCCTTGAAATTTAGACGAGTATTATTTCTTAATCCTGGGTCAGGTTTGAAAAATTTTCAGTTTTAGCTGTGGTAGTGGAGGGCTTTTAAGGATTCACTCACATTCTGCCTCCCCACATCCCCCTTCCCTTTAAATTTAAGAGCATTTTCTCACTGATTCCGATTTCCATAACAGCCATAATTTCAATCTTTCTTTTCAAAAGTTCAAAGCTCCAGTGCTGGTAAAGTGTATATGGATAAGATTGAACCCTTGGAAAACAGCAAAACACATGAAGGCAAAGGTGCATGATAAAACGATTTATCTGTGCCTTTGCAGTTATTACACAGATAACATTTTGATACGTGTATTATGTTTAGTAACTCAGTATCTATGTGTGTAATAGACAATTTTTTAGTTAGAAGTTTATCTTCCAAAACTGTAACGTGTTTTTCAATGAGTCAGCTGGTTACAGTGACTCCTGCAATTTGTGAGGTAAATGCATTTATGTATTATGACATGAAATGTGCTTCATTCATTTCTGCGCCGCTGTTTATTTATGATAATACTTCACAGGAGATGAGTGAATATTCTATAAAACCTTTCAAGAGGTCAATGTAGCCTTAACTATAGTGTCTTCACTCTGCACTGACTAGTAAATCTTGGTTGAGGGACAAGGTGGCTGGGGTTTGTATGCTCACCATGACCTGCATGGATTAACAGAGAGCAAAGGTTCCAGTGAGTGTGTTTGTGCAAACATATATCTACAGGAACCTTCGGGCATCCTGACAGCTCATCTGCTTCCCTCAAGGATTTGAAAAGATGGGGAGGAGGACTAAAAGAGTGGCTAACACATAGAAAAATATTACAGTTATGTTAACTTCTAATTTTATGGCCTTGCTAGTGAAAAAGAAATTGTTATTGTTTAGTTAGCATGAAGATGCTGTGGGGTATTTGCATTTTTCCCTAAAATAGGGCATTTGGAAAGTGGTTGAAAAGAATCATTATTTTGGTTCTGTGTGGATTTAAAGACAGAAAAAAATTGATCTGCCCTCAAGTCCACAGCTACCTAAGGAAGGGAAACAAAATATTGTCTGTACTGTACATAAGTGGCAACAATATGATCTTAAAGTAAAATTACTAGCACCGCTTGAAAACTTCTTTCTTTCTCTCCTGGTGCTAAATTTTCAAAACATTTCAAGCACACAAAATGTATTTCATCTTTTCAGAGCAGTCCAGATGCTACCAGAGTTGCCATGCGCATCCATCTCAGCAGCCATGCTGCTTCCAGTGTTTTGCTGGGATCACACAGCAAGGTGGAGGAGCATGGATTTTCAGTGAATGACTGACTTAGGGGGTTTCCTGGCACCAGCTCTCCTTCCTTTGCACCACATCCCTTGAACCAGGCTCAGTGCTTTTTTGAAACAGCCCACCACAGGGTAGAAGACTCAACTGGCAAAAATGTGAATAGTGTTCCAGTGGTTGAGTGAGCTGAACTGCCTGACTGAAGAGTGAGAAGGGAGGGGGAAGAAAGAAGAGAGAAGAGAGCCACTATGTTAGAGCCACTTTCTCTTGAAGTCTTATCCTAAGAAAAAACTCTAGGTAAGTATACCTGCAGGCA
This sequence comes from Melospiza melodia melodia, assembly GCF_035770615.1. Classification (NCBI taxonomy): domain Eukaryota; kingdom Metazoa; phylum Chordata; class Aves; order Passeriformes; family Passerellidae; genus Melospiza; species Melospiza melodia. The sequence continues at coordinate 8,938,422 of NC_086202.1, forward strand.
ATGAAACTCAGGTCTGTTTTTCTCAAGTGCTCAATACTTCTGCTAACTCCCATGGCGACACCTTAACAGTCAGATTCTCAAAAGGACTTAGTCTTCAGTGAGCACCCAGGGTGCTGAGGCCTTTAAAATTTCTGCTCTCTTCCTTTGCTGCCTACTTGGGAAATGAGATTTTTGTAAAATTCTGGCTTTACTCAATAAGTAAAGCTTCTTAGTTAACTCCACTAGCTGGGGGAAAGACATGGATCTTTAATACGCTCTACTAGTATTTGCTAGAGCAGCCCAGATTGATTATAAAGTGTGTCTGTGTGAAGGAAGCGGGTGTCTGTATTTCCCTCCAAAGCCAATGCAGAGTGTAGGGCATGAAATGATGGGTCAGTCTCCAGGTCATGGCCAGGACACACAACCCTTCCCTGAAAATAATTTCTTCCTCTCTCTAGCCCCAGGCTGGGTAACACTCCTTAAAACCATATTCTGAATTTTGGTGAAATTGTACAGTGCTTGAACCCAAGAAGATGTAAAAGATACTCTCTCCAAGGACTCCAGGAAATTATGCAATCTACAAACCATTTACTACCTGTGTGTTTTACCCTTGGATTTTGCCAAGGTGCTTAACTCTGCTTTATGGACTTCCCATTAAACTTATCTCATTGTAAAACAGTGTTTCTTTAGGGAGGGGAAAACGTTTCAACCTTAAACGATTTAAATCAAAATCGCTGAGGATTTTTACACACCGGGAAATGCACCAGTTAGTTCTAAAGAAACTGTTGATGTGAAAGCCCCGGCACACCCCACTCTCACTGGGGCAGCCTTGGCTGAGGAAGGCTTCACCACTCCCACCTCCATTCACAACAGAATGGCAGGCAGGGAAATGTGCCAGGGCCTCAGCTACTCAAGTGTAAAATCTGGCATATTATCACAAAGGCTGAGAAAGGTAATGGAATATAGATTGGGGCACCTAGATGTAGGATGCAGACTCTGTCCCTTTGGTGCTTTGACAGCCTCTGACAAAACCTCGACAGGGAGACTTTCCAGTGTGATTTAGCTGAGGAAAGAGCATCCTTACAGGCAGCCATCCTTCATGGGTGAGGAACCCTCCTCTGGCAGGGTGGGGACTGAAGGGTGGCTACAGTCCCTGCACCTCCCCAACCACAGGCTCCAGACTTTGTCCTCTCTCTTTGTCCTTGTTTTTGGCAGCCAGACAGAGAGAGGAGAGCACGTGGGTGAATAGGCAGAGACACAACATGTTGAGGCTTGGCCTCCTGCCTCTCAGAGGTGGTGCGGTGGTGCCACCTCTTCGGGCTCTCTGCCTCCACACACTCAATGTCCTCCTTTTCCTTGCTCATTAACACCCCCTGACTTGGTAATGAGCATCAAACTGTAATTTAGAGCATCCTGGAGAGTGGGAGGAGGAGTGGAACAGGGCAGAGAAAGTGGTGCTCAGCTCACCTCTTTGGCCCCACAGGCTCCTCCTGGACAGCTGACACTTCAAGTTTGGGATGGTGTTCAGAGCTTCTAAAGCAGCTCCAGGCCCGGGCAGGGAGCCTGGCTGCTGCTCCAAACTTCCCTTGGGGCTGAAGAGCAGAGTCTGCCCCCTTCACCTCCAGGGCTGAGCTCCCAAGCCTGTCCATCACAGGACTGATTTCCCAGACTGTTGGGGAAGGTTGTGTGGGAAGGGTGGGCCTGCTCAGCTGTCCTTGCTATGCTGTGGCACCCAGGTCTCCCTGCTCCGGGGCTGATTCTGTAGCCAAAAGCACTACAAAATGCATACACATCCTTAATTTTGCATGAAAAAAGCCAGTGTTGTGCAACTCTCTCTCCAAAATAGGATCCAATAGCTCTGTTTACATGGCCTCAGGCTGATGCTGGCTAGGCCATAAATATCTCACAGCCTGAGCCATGGGCATGCTGGAGCCTGTTTTGGGGAGGAGGGGGATGTCTTCATTCCAGACATTGCAAACCAGAACAGCTTCCCCGCTATCTGAACTTGCTGCTCCCTACTTACTATTAATTTGTCCCTTCCTGTAGCTGATTTGTACCTAAATTCCCTTGCTATCTCTAAAGTCAATTCGTTGTGTTTTGTCCTACAGAATGGTGCTTAAAGACTGATTCCTGGCCTGGCATTAGCTAATGGAGATCCTTAGTCTTTCCTTTAAGGCTTCAAGGATTTGGATCTGAAAAATTAGCTAATTTTCTTTGTCTTTTTTTTTTTCCTACTTTGAAATCCTGGAGGATAAGGCAATGTGGTCACAGCACTTGTGAATGGATATCCCTGTCTCAGGGAAAATAAGGACAAAAAGGAGACTTCTGATCTTGACTTTCTATTAAGAAAGTTTTGGCAAAGATGCACGATTAGAGCACTTAACTGGAGAAGCAGTTTTGACCCCCAGTTAAAAATATTTTTGACATATTTTTTCAATATAGTTAACCAAGGCTAACATGTGTCAAGAAAGTGGAATGAAAGGTAAGCGTAAAATGGGAATGAAGGCAGCTTGGAGAGAATGACAGGGAAGGAGACTGAGGGGACACGTAAGCCCAGAGTCTGTCCAGGTTGTGACCACACCAATGCCTGGATCAGGGGACAGGACACAATTAAAAATCTTCCAGTGGATCCTTTATGAGAAGGTGTGAGAGAGAGACAATAGCATTTCCTGACCGCACTGATTCCTGTGATCCTGTGTGGTCTTAAGCTCATTTATATGGAACACTGCAAGCTACATAACCTGAATTAATGCTGTGAGACAGAAATGAAGCCACTAATGGACAAAAGGAAGCATGAGTCTAATGGTTCAAACACAGAGCTGGGGAGTCAGGAGACCAGAGCAGTTTTACCTGATTTAGCTACTGACTCATCTTGAGAGACTGTGAGGAATTCACTAGTATCAAAACTCTTGCTGATTTTGGTTTGGTGTCTATGTTTTCTGAGGTTATGGTCATTTTGAGCACTTAAACCTGAGTTCCTGAATGCCACAGCTGCCTCATCTGGAGGCTATGAGCCTATACTCCTTCATGCTCGTGCAGCCCTATGAACCTCTCAGGGGAAAGGGCATAATATTATAATTTAAATAATTTACTTTAAACCTTGGCTCAAGGGACAGCACGGCTATTAAGTAATGGCCTTTGTAATCTAGAAAGCCTTTCCTGTCCTTCCCTGAGATGGATCCTGTACTTAACACTTCACCTGGCAAAGCAGAGAACAATTTTCCTCCACTTACCTTAACAAGGCAAGTCTTTTACTCACCACACCACAGGCGGGCTGGACGCTTTGATCGAGATGGCCCCACATGGGCTGTACAACGGATGACTCAGGAAAAGTTTTGCTAATCCTCAGAGTCTCCATCAGGCAGCTCTGCGGTATCCAGGCATTGCCACTGGTAGCCAGCTTGGGGCTCCCGTCTGCCCATCGGCTTCTGTTGCAACAAGCACCAGGTCACACATAGTCATATGTTAAAGGCTCAATTACAAACGAACTGTCAGCTTCTGCAAACTTGTTTGTGGGTAATTCTGTTGAGGATCATTCAGCTTCCAAGGGTAAATTGGGTGGAATTGAATCTCTAACTTCAAAAAAGGCTGTGTTTAGGGACAGGTTTGGTGCCTGTCATGCTGTCACGAGCGCTGTCACTAAGAGTATTTGGCTTGCTTCAAAATTGTGGGGTATATATACAGGCATACAGCTTATGTAGTGGTTCATGGGGGAAAAAAGAAAAGGAAAACAAAACAAACCAGCCAACCAACCAAACAAAAAAACCCTGAAGTCTGTCTTTGTGGATAAACAATTTGCTTTCAGAGGTAAGGTGAAACAAGGTTCTGACCCAAAGATACCTATTGAAAAATTTCTTGTGAGGCAGGTTTGTGAGGTATGTGTAGTTGAAAGCAACCAAGATGAGTGCAGCCATGAACTCTGTCCTCCCTGCATTTTCCAGTGGTGGGCATAGTCTGGAACGTGCTGGGAGGGAATTTATCCACACCAAGGATGAGTGCAGCCCCAGCTTATGCCTTTCTCCACAGCACTGGGTCCTGATTCCTGTAAGAGAGGTCACTTGATGAAGTATATCCTGTCTCAGGCATGATCTGGCATGGCACTGCCTGTATGTTTTCTCAAGTAAAACTCTCACTGACCTCAGTAGAAGTTTGACTTCAGAGAAAGCTGAATTTCTGCCTATTTAATCTGATTCAAGCCTTCCTACATGAAACACAAGGGACTGACACAGCCTCTTCACCTTGGGAATCATATCTCCCCACACCACAGCTGAACATGCCCCAGGGTCTGCTGTGGAAAAGCTGAGCAAGTCTGAGCCATTTTCAAAATGTTGGTGGAGTTTCACAGCCTCAAGCAGTCATTATTGCACTGGGTCATACCCCTGAGGTAAATTATTAATAATAATAATATGTTATTTTTGTTAAACCTGACATCTCCTTTCATCTCATCCCCATGCTTATCAGGAGCTCTGCAACAACAAAAAAGGAAAGTTTTATTTCCACATTTCCATCCCTTCGTCTCATCACGCCACGTCTGCTTTGGGGAGTGAAGAGTAATCTGTGGAAAGCTTTCATGCTCTCAAACCTACCAAAACATGTAATATTAATTGGGATTATTAATTGTATTTACTGCACTAGCAAGTCTAACCTTGTTAGAGGCCAGTGTGAAGATGTGGGATCATTTCTGTCATTTGGAACATCCTGCATGCTACCTCCTCTCAGAAATCAAAAGGAAAATTACCTCACTTTTATTAATCATCCTTTTCCTTACAAGATTTTGCCTTTTGTTTAGCTGCACTTCACAAGGAGAAGGTGTGTTTTCTGTGCTGCTTTGAGATCTTGGCAGTTAATGGAACTCTTTGATTTTTAAATAAGAGTTATTCCTCTGAGTGTACAGTATAAACCTAACAGGCAAGGGACTGTGCCTTTAAGTTCATCAGTTTTCCCAGTGCTGTACTGGAAGGATTGGACTGAAACTTTAAACATTTCTAGCCATACCTAGCATATGTATAATTTATAAGCCACACACCGTTTTCTGTCAAATAGGCGATTGATCTGACTCGGATCTCGTTAATTATCCTCCACATACATTATACGTTAACAGATCTTCAGTATACTGTGTATCAATATTAATAAGATTATAAAACACTATTGATAATTAGGAAGAGAAAGAGACCAGGCCTTTGATTCACTCTGTTACTAACGCCCCTGCATCTCTAGATTAAAAAGAGACCACTTTTCGTTTAATAATATCAGATCAGTACATCCATCTTCTAAAAGGCTTTATTAAGAGAAAGCTAAGATTTGCATCCCTATGCAAGGGGCTATTTGAAATTGATTATGGAAGCATCATTGATGTGTGAGAAATTTGTTTCTCTGTCTTGTCTAAAGGGGGACCTAATAGGTGGGAGGGATTTAAGGTGGAGCACTGCACTCTTGGATCTTTGATCAGGAAATTTCAATTTTTCTTTGTCAGGCTATATTTGGTAACCCAGATTGTCTTCTTTCAGAGGAAATTAAATGGGATGTCATATTTCTTCCTTTAAAAAATAACAACATCTATGCTATCACACTCCAAAAGAGAATGGTGAAATTAAATAATGATATTTATCGTTAAATTATGTGGGTCAGATTATTTTTTTTTTCATTACTTTTTACAGTTTTCATTTTTTTTTAATTTGGCTCTGACTTGCCCTTTTTGTTTCCATTAAGATTGTTTGCAACAAGCAAAACAGAACAATGAATTGCTAAGGAGAGCTCTGAAACTTCAAATTGAATCAGGTAAACTTTGCTTTCTTAGAAATTTCATACTAAAAGTGAGGGAAAATCATTGAAGGATGACAGGAATCATTGCATAAACTAAAGTTGCCACATGACTGGTCCTCCACTGGAATTCTGTATTGCACCATAGTGGCTTGGGAACCAATGCTCTGGCCAAGCCCAGGTGGTTTTTCTAACACCTTAGAAAAATGATTTGAAATTCAAGCAGGAGACCTGATTTTACCTTGCTGCTAATGTCCACTAATTACTAAAGAACTTATGTCACTAATCACCCAGTCATTGTCTTCATGCAACTCCAGAGCAGCTCTTCCCCAGCTCAGCTCACAGAGCTGAGGCAGAGTTCTCAGGCTCCCTCCCTGCTCTGGGGCAATTCTGCAGGGCTCCCTTGGGCTGGCCACAGTTAGGAGACCTCATTCCAGCCACCACAGATATTTTAAGCATCATATCCTGCAACCCTACAGAGATGAGATTTCTAAAATACCATGTTCAGGACCCCACAGCTTCTGCATGGGGGTGTAAGGGTTGCTGTGCAGAACAACAAGCTCTAGTGGAAAATAGTGTGAGCAGCAGAGAGAAGCTGAGAAAAACTGCCCTCACTTGGCCAGGGGCTTAGCTCAGGGAAATTTCACACATGTATTTCCCTGCAAAGTAACCCAGTAGATTCTGATTTCTCATGGCAATTCTGCTAAAAGCCTAAATAAAACCATCAATTTATGGCTTCCAGGAAATCTGCCCTATATATAAATTTTCCATTCCCTAGAGATCTGTGATTTTCAAACATACTGGGACAGAGGGTGGTTTGCAGGACTGTGGAAGTGGCTCTGAGATGAGGGAGGTCCCAGGCTGCTGTGTCCACTGCAAAATCTTAGGAAAGTCCCTTTATCTGCCTTGGACATCCATCATACTTGTGAGGGACCACAGGAACTGCCTGGGTAGGTACAACCATGGGTACAGGACACACACCCACAGTTCCTTCCTAAAAAGCCAGTGGGACTCCTCTGACACCCACATCAGCTGGAGCAAGGCCACCAAACAAGGTCATAACATTTAAATTGCTCATTTTGCCTCATCTCATTCCATGTGAAACTGGCAATCAGCTGAGACAGAGGTGACAGAGCACAAAGAGAGATGATGACCTGCTGGAGAAAAGCTAAGCTGAGAACAGGTACATAAAACCAGATCAAAATTTATGTACAGGGTACATCAGGAGCATAAAGGGCTTTCTGTGTTACTACAAGTGTAGGCAACACAACATCCAAGAATTGTTCTTTTTTAACCTCTTGGATGGTTGTGCCTTTCTTCTTTCTTGAGGGAGCCTTGAAGGAAACTGTAGAAAGGACAGCGAGAGACAACAATGTGAAATGAAGCCTAAAGGCTTAGAAAGACATAGAATAAACCAATGGAAGTGCCACAAAATAGCACAAAACTTCCTAATTTTACTTCCTGATTGAGAAGTCTAATGGCTGGCAGATTTTAATGAAATTCCTGCAAGTCAAGTGGACATCAGGGCAGGAGGACTGGTCTGTGTCAGCCTCTGGCTAAAATCTTGCTGCCCTTTCTCTCTTCCTGGATGCACCGTGGTGCAACTTCCTGAGATGAAGTTCATTTCTGGTGGCAGGCTGTCCCCTGTTGCATGGGGCATGAGCCTGGGACCCTGGAGAGCTATCTGAGCCATGTCACATCCATTCACACCAGGTTATTCATACAGTTCAGGCCATAAATAACTTGCTGTGTGTTCCTGGAGATGCACCATTGCTGTGTGCTGTGTATGCCGTGTATGTTGTGTGTGAGCACAACAGCACCTGCATGCACAAGGATGTTTACAAAAGGAAGCAGGGAAGTGCCTAAGGTATAGGATTCTCATGAAGGAGGGAGTTCATTCCCCTAGGCCCAGAAACACTTTCTCTTATGACACTTCACAAGAAACACATGGGAAAACAAAACTACTTTCATTGAAAATGTAGAGAAGTAAAGATATTTACAGCACTGGGAGCTAGCTAGAAAGCCCTGAAGATCCAGTTCATATTCCATTGGGAATATCCTAAGTTAATGCATTCATGTGAATGCATTTCCCAAAAGAAATACAGGAAAAGGAGACAGTACATAGAAATTCGGGGTTCTGACCTGTCTTTGGCATTATTTCTTTAATGCCAGGCTTGTCCTCTTGGCTGCTGTGCAGTGTGGTGGCTCAGCAAGCCTGGCAGACTTCAGTCAGACTCTGAGGTCTGATGCTGCTCCACAGATGTCTTCAAGTGGCTGAAACCAGGAAATAGAGGCCAGGAACAATCCCTCAGCTGACTGGTGCAATGTGTGGGACAGACATATACTGAGATCATGGTGAAATGCTTGTCTACCACCTTCATCTCCTGATATAATCAGGGCCATAGATGGGGCTGTCAGCACAAGAGGCAAAGAGCTTTGATGGCCAGTCTTATCCATCAGGCAAAATGGGTGTTGAAGCTGTACTACCCCAAGTCATGGGTCCTGCCAGCTTTGGGCTCAAATGTGTTATAGAAGAGCATGGAAGACATTTTTTCATCTATGGCCTTGCTGTCTAGAGCTGTACAAAATCTTTCTGCCTCTACAGCTCTCAGGCTGGGTCTATTAATTAAGAATCAAAAGAGGGAGGTGAGGAGAAAATATGCATGATTCCTGGTATCATCACAGCACATGCTGAAAATGAGATCCTTGGAGGCAGTGGCAGCAGTCAGTATTTAGGCAAATTAGGGCAGTGGTTTAATGCATCAGTGCCTTCCTGATGAATCACAGAACTGTTTGAGTTGGAAAGGACCTTAAAGACTGTCTGGTTCCAACCCCTTCCACTGCACCAGGCTGCTCAAAGACTCATCCCACCTGGCCTTGAGCACTCTCAGGGATGGGGCACCCACAACTTCTCAGACAGACAATTCTGCTAGTGGCTCACCACGCTCACAGTCAAGAATTTCTTCCTGATATCTAATCTAAACTTACCCTTTCTCAGTTTGAAGACATTCCCCCTTGTCCTATCACTACATACACCTGTAAAAAAGTCCTTCTCCGGCACTCTTGTAGCCACTTTAGGTACTGAAAGGTGCTCTAAGGTCTCCCCGAAGCCTTCTCTTCTCCAGGCTGAACAGCTCTAACTCTTTCAGCCTGTCTTCAAGCAGAGGTGCTCCAGCCCTCTGATATCTTTGTGGCCTCTTCTAAGCTCACTCCATCAAGTCCACATTCTTTATTTTCTGGGGCCCCAGAGGCAGATAGAGCAATCCAGGTGGAGTCTCACGAGTGCAGAGTAGAGGGGAAGAATCACCTCCCTTGGCCTGCAAGCTTGTGTTTATTAAATAGAGTTTCTTTTGATACAGCCCAGGGTATGGTTTATGGTGTGGAACCCTTATGGTGGAGACGGTGAGGATGATCCATTATCACAGAGATGGTGCTCCAGGTGTCTGCATAGCCCAGAGCAATTATTACATGGCTCCTTGACATGGTACCTCCAGACAGCTCCATTGTGCCAGGATTTGCATGTTATTAACCTGCTCAGTGTTAGTACATCAGAAGAATAAGAAAATAAAAGGAAAATAATATCCCCATTTGAGCTTGAGCATGGTAGACTATTTTTCAAGCCTGGCAACATTTTAGTTTCTATCAAAGAAGAACATTTGCTTTTGTGTTAAGTGGGGAAACCCTGCAGATGAATGTGCAGCGTGAATAAAAATAGCAAAACCTTGGTGGTTCCGCACTTAAGAAAAACAATACTTGGGCCACTTGAAACAATAAGGGTTGGCTCCCAGCTTGAAATTTTGTCTGACAAATTTCAGAGAGAAGGGTTTTTTTCTCCCCTCCTCTAGCCCTGAGACATACTGCAAAAAAATGCATGCACACGAGCCGTTGTCACAGGGAATGTACCAGCCTTCCATTAACATTGCTCTCTATAGGATGGTGGTTGGCAGGAGTGCTCATTTTAAAATCCAAAGGCTCATGTCTAGTGCTCCAGCCCTTATTCCCCAGAGTTTTTTCAAGCCACTTGAGCCACTTGTCTGGAGCCTGCTTGCTTTGATCTCCTTCTGCATCGAACGTGTCTGGAGAGAGCTCTGCAAGGGGAAAGCATGAATCGAATTGTGCGCTCCCATCTCAAATCTTGCCCATTGCAAAGCCATACCAGGAAATTGAGGAAATGCTCCAGGTTTAAGCTTTCTACCCTTAGCCAGAAATTAAAACCCCTTCATTAATCCAATCTTAAATCTCAACTAGCTGCTGCTTAAAGTGGTAATAAATATTTCATACCGATTGTGTTGCGTTCCTTGCTGTGTTTATTAAATGGAGTTTCTCATAATTCCAGTTATTCATTTTAATAGGTCAGGACTTGGCTGTGATTTAAACAGACCACTGAGGAAACAGCCGTGGTTAAACATTGTAACAATATGGATTATTAATTTAATTGGCCAGCTATTACTTGTTTTGACTCTGTGCTAACACATTTAGCTCAGTCTCTTGTGGCCTATAAACCACAAAGGTCGTGACTTCAACATTCAGAAGAATGGGAAAAAGAGAATCAGGGCTGATATTATGAGGAAAAATAGAGAAACAGTGTGGGGAAGACTGAGTGGGGAAGGCTAAGGGCTTGCTGGAGGCAGTGCAGGGCAAAAGGGGATTTATTTAGTAGCTCAGCAATAGAACATCCTCTAAACCACCAGCCAAACTAGCAGTTTCTTTCAGTCTCTATCCCTCTGAGGTGATTTCAGACAGTGATTTTTACCTGTGGGTATAACAATGGTATCCCCACATGTTTAATAATACCTCTATTTTCTTTCTAAATTTTTATAATCTAGTTTAAATTATGCCATGCAAAGACTTCACATGTGGATAATCAGCAATAATATTTATAAGTGTGTTAAAAAGCCCAATCAGGCATCCCCACCCTGGATAGTTTCACTGCACCTTTATTGAAAACCATCTCATGACGCTAGTTAGATACAGTGGGGTGAAAAAGCACATTCCAAAGGGCATGCTAGCAAAAAGTGGCAGCAAGCTAAAAATGTGGGGTTTATCTTCTGTGTTCAACAAAGGCAGTGCAACCATGGACTGCTCCACTTGAAAGGGGTCAAATCTTTCCATTGATTTTTTTTATGCACCACTCTCATTGACTCCAAATAGGATTCTGTGCTTTGAATAGCATCAGGATATGACCCCGTATTTGTCTTGGCAGCTGTGTACAAAATGTGGCGGTGGGCAATGTTTCCTTACTGGTGCCTGTGCCAGGTATGTTCAACATTCAACTCATACAGGTGCTAAGACTACCATGAAGGAAACTATATGAATACAAAAGGTAGACAGGTGTATTAGGCAGAGAAGCAGTCAGGTATGAGTCTCCATTTTCAGTGTTTATCATGTGTCTTGGAATCTGTAGCTGTTCCTGTAACAAACTGCACAGCCCAGTAAGTTGGAAGAACACAGCCCAAAACCTTTGTCTGCAAAGGCAGGCTCCAAATCATGAATCTAACATGGGAAATGTAGCATGCATGAGCACAGCATACATAATCAGCAGTAACAGCTGCCCAGACAAGTTGGTGGGATTCCAAGGCTGTAAGACTTCTTCCATCCTTGCTCTCTTATCCTCCTTTGCATAGCTCAACCCAATTTTCCAAGACACAGGGACACTGGGAAGAAAAACACAGGCTTGAAATCTTATTGATTGTGTAGAAAAGAGCCAGATGGAGAAAAATTCCTTCACTGCTCCTTTCTGGTTTTTTCACCTCTCCTCCTTTTCTGTCTCTCTCCCCCTCTCCCTGACCTAACTTTGGCCCTGCTAGAAGCCTTTCTTCACTATGCCAGCCATCACTCACACCCCTATTGCACAGCTTAGCTCCCCTGCAGGCAGACTCCAGCCCCACAGGAGTTCCCATCTTCCATCCTAGATTTCCTTGTTCACCTCCTGCCTTAGGCTTCAAATCCACTTGCTTTCTATCATTGCATCCCCCATCATGCGCACTGAGTCTTGGCTCCCTTCCAACAGTTTTTACCCTACCTCTGAGCACCTTCTACTCCTTCTATACTCAAGAACCATTTCCAGACTCTCACTTTGTCCGTCTGGTGACACCAGCATCAACATCCTGTAACACTACTGTCCCCCTTCAAGAGATGTGATTTTTTTGTATGCACAGAGTACAGACCAAAGGCTGGGCCACACTAAATTCAGCCTCTTCAGAAATCCTTTAAAAGCATCTAAGAAATCCTTGCCCCATGTAGTCAAGCTGTGCACCTCCCAGATTCCCATCCTGCAGTAGTAGTCTGGCTCCACAACTCCTCCTGGCTCTGTGTGGCAGTCAAGAAACCCCAGGCAGTGGAGCACAGCTCCCCATCCAGGGAGCCATCCTCAAGCTGCTGCAGGTGCCACGTGCTGGGCCCTGTATTTCTAAGTGCTGCTGACAAACAGGGCTTTCTTCTGTGGTGCCTAGCACCAGCAGCCCCTAAGGACAAGATACACTTCCCTTCTTCTCCCCCACCCCCAGCCCTTGCACACAATACAGTATTTGTCATGAACTTGTTTTCCAGTACATGAAGAGCACAAAAAACGCGTGCTCTTTTATGATAAGGTAAGCAGAGTGACCCTGTAACATTCCACATCTGAACTCAGAAAGGCATCTGCCTCACAGCTGTCCTTGTAGCGAGCATTTCAAAAACACAGACAGCAGAATCCAGCAACAATATCTCATCACCAATGTAGCTGCTTACAGCACAGTCCTGTCTTCCAAATACCCGTGTTTGAGAGGTGACCTACAGCTGTGAAATTTGGATGCAGATTCCAACACCACCCCTTAATTTCAAGGATGTTCCAATATGAGTTTCACACACAGTTGCAGGCCAAGTGCAAAATTTGTGGCTGGAGCTAGGTTCAGACTCTGTACACCCTGAGTCACAAAGATTTCCAAGAGTTTTGGCTTCATTGCAGTATTCATGTTCCCTCATACTTGAGTGCATTGACATATCCTCTAGGAGTCATGGACTAGGAACTCACAGCGAAAGGCTCTGCACAAGCAGAATAAAAATAAAGGGAAGGGTTTTAAGTTCAGAGTCAAGAGATAGATACAGAGAAATGTGGAAGTGCAGGGAAAGAGTTGCACTGCCAACAGGACAGTCGAAGTGCAGTTAAGTTTTCAGTGGTCATCCAGACAAAGGAGAACTGAGGGAGATTTTGAAAAGTGAACAAGTCAGAAACATTGCAAATGTGTGTAGAGTGCTTCTGAAGAAATATGGATGAAAAGTTAGCCAGCATGAAAGGACAGCTATGGACATGGACATCTCAGACCAAATGGAACAAGAGCTGCCTTTGAGGAAATGAACAATGGGAAATGGATGGAGGGGGAAGAAACCTTGAAGGGCACTGAAGGCAGAAGCAAACTGTTGCTACTTGCTACAATAGCTAAGGTAGTGGAGGAAGGCAAAAGGAAGATTGATGGGATCCAAGTGATGAAAAATGGGCACCATTCAGAATGAGAGGAGATACAGAGTTAGAGAAAGGGATTTTGCAATCAGATGAGAAGAGCTTCAACAAGCAAAGTGGTTGGTAGAAGAGTATCTTGAAGAAGTTGTGCAGAAGGTGCCAACCAAGATAACTTGGATGCAGGATTTTAAAAGAGAGCAGTCCAGATTAAATCCAATTTATTTATTTGAACCTATAAAGAGATATCCTAAAGAAGTGGTGAGATTTTTACTTGAATAGAGTGAAAAAAATCACAATGGAAAGACAAATCAGGAAATCAAGGATGGTAGCTGAAACTGGGTGGGTCTTTCTACAAGTTATAGTTCAGTTTGCATGTGTACTCCTTCACATAGTTCTATTCTACCTTGTTTTTTGGATCTGGGGTTCTCTGGCAGGCAGTGGAGGAATAACATCATGAACTCCTCCTTGTCTTCAGATATCATATGAGAGATTTTTTAAATAATTATGAGGCTGCAGAAAACCAGGAGAATATTAAATGTATCTTTTAGTTACCTCTAAGATTTTTCTCTCCACAAAATGTTGACAAAAATCAGCATTTCTAACATTACAGATTTTTTAAAAGAGGAGGGACTGTTAGGTCATCTGGGGAAGGTCCTGTTGAAAGATATCAAAATGTCTTGGTTGGTTATATGCAACTCCTTCTTGGCAGTCTTTAGGGGATTAAAATGAATACTTTGAGTACAGGAGCATGAGTTAACTTCAGTCAACATCAGTAGCCAAAGAACTGATTACACTGGCTTGTGTCTCTGCTGTGGCACAGATGGAGACCATTCAGTAAATTCCTTCATGGTGAGAATCATCCCCCTTTGTTTTGGAAGAGAGGTGAGGACACAGAAAATATAAGAGAGTGTAGCAAAGAGCAGGTGCTGGCACTCTGCTTGTGCTAGCGAGAGTGATGTAATACTTGGATAAAAATAATTAGGTTGTTGGACACAAGCCTTCGTATAAAAAACAACATAGAAAACACATGTTTTCACATGTTTCCAATGCAAAAACCACCTGTCCACAGTTGGTTTAATGAATGTTCACATTACTGTGAAGTTTAAATGAGCATGCAGTGGGTGTAGCCAGCACACAGCGGGCTGGTGTGAGCGCTGCTGTAGGTGAGCAGCAAGTCCTGAGCTCCGCACGCTCTGAATGTCGTGCGTTGGGCCAGGGGAACATGTGGAGGAAATGCCTCATTTTGTACTTCTTCAGGAGAAGGAATGAACCCATTGTCTGTTCTTCTGGGCAGCAAGTACCAGACTCCAAGCCCAATAAAACTAGTGGGAATCAGATTCCAGGATCCTGTTGACATTCTGCACATTCTGTGGTTTCTCTTTTGTCAGGATGCACACTGCTTTGGTGAGGAAAGAGGGGAAGGGAAGGAAAGAAATGTTCAGAATTCTCTCCAAAGTCATTTGTGGGAGCATTTATTGGTTTTGCTCTCTGTGCATAAACTTGCTTGCGTGGTCTTGAGCTGGCTGGGTCATTGGTTTCTGCCTAAGAGTTTACTGAAGTGAGAGTAATTTTTTGTTTCCCATGATAGCTTGTATTTTGAAAATGGTATTCAAAAACATTGGCTTTTTGTCTTTAAGGAAAACAATTGCTCATTTGAAAATATGACATTAAGAAAATATTTTGCAATGTAAGGACAGCTGAAAATACATTTTGCAAACAGTACAGTACTTGACCATATCTCTTGGCAGATACATGTTAACTCCACCTTAAAGAAGAGATCTAGCCACTTTAAACTTGCTAGCAGTGTATATGGTGAATAACACCAGGGCTTTTTATATTTACAAACACTATAAAATTAGTTTAAAAATAGATTTAGAACATACTCTAGAACACAGGAAAGAGCTGGTGTACAGTGCTTTGGAGGTTTGTTTCAAAAATACATAGCAGCAATGGATCATTACTTGGTTTTCTTTCTCACCTGCCTCTGACTCGTCCCACAATACATTTCTGAAACTGTCCTGACCCATTTCCACAACATATTTGTAGCACCCACACAAACATAATCTGTATTTTTGTAAGATAAAAATGTGAATATTAACTTATCATGCCTAAACAATTCAAGTGGAACCCTAACTGCCTTACTAAAATAAAAATATTTGTAACTTCCAATAATTAGCCTTCATCATATGCATAAAGATGTTTTCATCCTTTTTTCTACCAGCTCCTAGATTTAAATCTGGACTCTCTGAAAAAGGTTTAAAAATCCAAAATCTTCCTCTTTTGCATCCATTAATCAGATTGAAAAATATTTTCTAAATATCCAACAATGTTTACCATTCCCAAGTGTTTTTTTTTTAGTCCCCAGCCTTTCTCACAAGCTCAGGACATGTAGATTTGTAGACTTTGTTACCCCTTAATATTCATATCCGTAGAAAAGAGTGACAGGCTTGGGGAAAGACCCAGAGAATTACTCCAGACTCTTCAACTCAGATTTCATTTTGTTTCTTGATAGTCAGCACCTGACTGTAATTCATTTTGAAAAGTTTAAACAGAACCTTCTATTTTTGGTGACTTTGGAGCAAGGGCATTAGTTTATACCTCATTAATCTTTATGTCACTTGCAAGAAACATCATACCTTTTCCTTTTGGAATAGATTCTCCAAATAGAGGTCCAATGCTGCAACCCTTGTCCCCATTAAGGTTTTGCTAATGACCTTACACCACTCAGAACAAAGATTATTAAACTGGGCCAGATGCTTGCTAGATGAAGAGAAGTTGAAAAGTGGCACTAAAACAGAAGGTTTCTCCTTTGACCCTCCAGTAGAGTTTAAGGCATCAGCTTTCAGTGGGATTGACTTAACAGAAGCAGGGTGAATTTAATGATGAGTATTTTCCAAAATCCCACCTGAGCATTTGTTGGTGTTGGGTGGAACCATCAGCCATGTGCTTTCTGGCACAGTTTGAAAGGTTATTGAGTCCTTTAGCTGTCCTGTAGATACAAGCTCTGGGCTTGACAATATTGGTAGGCATTTACACACTTGCGAATGCAAGAGAGTCGGAAAGCGCTCAGTCTGAGGATTAACTTCCAGCCAAAGAGTGAGAACTTGTTAATATATTCCAAGAGTATCTCAAGTCTCCTTTTTCCCCCTGTTTGGGTTCACAAAATATCATCCTCAACCTCTCAGGATTAAAGCTAACTAATAGAAAGGACAACCTTCATAGCAGAAGTTATCCCAAACAAAACCAGAAGTATCTTCTATGTAGAACCTTCCCCTGCTGAGCCCCACCTTTGGTAATCGCAGAAAGAAACTTGGAGGAAAGAGTACCCAAAGCAAGGCTTGGAGATTTCATAAGAAAAGGAATGAAGAAAGAATAATGACATTTAAAAAGTATTGGAAAATAAAAAGGTACAGAGGATTGGCTATGGATATATCTGAGGAATCTATGTAATATTCTAGTACTGGAGAAGGACAATGTTATTCTCAAATCTTCAAAACCTGACAAAACATATAAAAGACAGAACTGGGTTCACAATTGCTCCCAAGTGTAATATTATTAAGTTCTTCCAGAAGGGACTTCACTGTAATAAAAAACGGGTTTGTTTCTCCATTTTACAAGTCTCCCTGACCTCATATGTTCAATCTGCCTTTCACACCATCATTGAGTTTTCTTATTTCTGGATAACCACACTCTCTCACTGACACAGGAATGTTAGAGTCAACCCGACACACATAGAAATGTTTTCTGTCTGTTAAGCAGTGCAGTGCGAGAATATAATCCAGGATGTAGCTGCAATGCACAGTGTCCTCCTAAAGAAAAAATCCTCAAGAGATATATGTGTTAAGGACTCTGTAAAATGAGGGAACTAGCTATTACCAGAGTTTACTTGTTCAGTACATCAACAAAACTGGGCATTATTCCTTCAGTTGAAAGTCAAAATAACTCATCCAAATAGTACTGGTGGGAAAGGAGGAGGTTAGGAGAAAAAAAGGGTTTTTTACTAAAGCTTGAGTTTTTTTGCTGAAACACTGGGGAATTTGGACCAAGTTAATACAGCCCCTATTTTCAAAGGGGCCTTTAATTTAAGACATCCAGCTTTCTGGTGTCCAGCTGCAGAAAGGGACAGGCTGGCTACCGAGTGTCAGTCTGAGCTGTTGGGATGTGCAGGTGGCGCTGGGGAATCAATGTCAGGCCTTCTAGGAAACACAACATCAGTGGAAAGCGCTGACCTCCGCTGCTCCACGCCGTATCCTTCTGCAAGGATTCCAAATGGCAGAGCTGGTGTAATTATACTGCTGCTTGTAAAGCACAGGGTTTGAATGTGCTACATCAGCACTCACTGCTTTTATTACTGAGGGGGAAGAAAGTCTCGCAAGGAAAGGAGTGAATGAAATTCTGAGTGCTGTGCTCCTCTGGTTAACTTCTGGGAATCTAATTATTTGAGGAGATATGCACTTAGGAATCATTCTGTGTGGGTGTAAAAAAATTGCTAAAGAACACCTTGTCTTCCCTCCTCTATACCTTACCCTCAGAAAAAGAAGGCAGGTAAGGGTACATTTAACATTCACAGTCTTTTATACTACTAAGTGAAATCAGAACAAAATATGGTAATTAATCCATTGTGCATTCAAGGATTCAGGTTTGAGCAGCAGATGGGAAAAGTTGTGGATCATAACCCCATGCAATATTTGACAGAATATCAGTCAAATATAGTTCACACATCTTCATGTTTCTGTCAGTCCCTCTCATCTAAAGTTAATTTAAAGTGACAAGAACTACATTAGCACTTTTCAAAGGGTAATGCAAACTTTAGAATATTCACCTCAAATCAATACCCATCCAGACTCCTAAATGGTCAAACTGGCAAGTTCCTGAAGGCGATTCCATTTTGCTTTTTATGCTAAATTTTCCATCTGGTTTTGGGGTTTATGCATTAACCTTTAAAACAACTGGTTCAGAAACATGGCAGAGAAGGTGGCACCTGTTTATTCTGCATGATATTGTCATGCACACATGTACAAAAGAGTCAAGGCAAAGTGACTCTTTTGACAGACAATCACCCTAAAACTGCTCAGAATGAAAAATACTGTGAAAATTTTGAACTTCTTATCAGATACAAAAAATCTAGTTGTGCAAAGTAATAGTTTGGATCTTAGCCTGTGGGGTTTTTTGTAACAACTCCTTATGCAAGTGGTGTACTTTGATGCCCTGCTTGCGAGTGGGGCACCTACTTTCATCTCACCACTGCAATAAAAGAGAGTCCAAAGCAGAGACCTCACACAGGCTCCCACAGAAATTTTCATCTGATGGCCCTGGTGCTCATAGCAAAGTTCAGATTTCCTGAAAAGTATATTATTTGATAGAAACAGTAACTTCTGCCTTTTTTTTTTCCCAGCCAAAACAGCCTTTGTGAGCACATACACATCTGCAAATGTACGCTTGCGTATTTTTGTGACTGACTTGGGTGTGGGAGTACAGCAAAGTCCAAATCCTCTGATCTAATGCTATTGCTGTGCTCATTGCTTGTGCTTCTGCTCCTTGTGTTCACATTACCAAATAAGAGATCACACCCTGCAAGGCTCCACAGAGCTCATCTCCAGGGAAGGCAAAAGCACGTCTTGGCATTCGGAGTGCACACAATCCCAGTGTCGTCCCCCTTCCCCCCCTGGCCTTGTTACAAATGATTTAAGGCAGGCTGTGAATGAGAAACATAAGGTAAACACTATTTGGCCTTTATTGCCTTCTGTCCCAAGCATAACTTGCCCTTGCCTCTGGAGAGGTGCCCAGCTCAGCCCTTCTGGAGACACAGTCACTGGCTGGGTTGTGTGTGTGTCTTCTGGAGAAGGCACAAAAGAGAAAGGATCACATTGGTGAAAGGACTCTGGCTTCTGGACTTTGCTGGGGCTGAGTACATGTGGTATGGAAGGAGGCACAGAACCCACCAGCAGCTGGTGGGGTGGGGAAGGGTGAGAACATCCAGTCCCTTCTCTAATTCTCCAACTTTCTTTTCCATAGAGCAAACCCTAAGATAATCCTTTCCCTGGCAAAACTGACTCCACCTCACCTCATATTCCTTGTACAGGTTGTGCTCCAAAAGGGGTGATGAGGCAGAACAGCAGGCCAGCCCAGGCTGTTCATCATCTCCATGGGGTACTTAGATATTACAAGATGGATAAATGGATCAAACTTAGACGTGTGCCTGGCTCATTTATGAGGCTGCATGAAAATACAGCAGGAAAAATAGCTAAAATGGTCCCCAAATAAAATGGTTAAAATAGATCAGACACAATTTTCCTCATGATTTCAAACTTGAGATAACTTTACCAAACTGTAGCAAGAACTCTGGCTACTTCAGGTAGGTGTGAGTGATAACTGGCTAAGATGCTCAGCTTGCAGGACTTAGTTTACTTGTTCCAGGTAGTATAAATCCCTACTAAAAGCCCACTGCTGCCAGCATCTTCCCAAAGACTGAACTGCAGCCTCTTGGTGCCTCAGCCTGGAAAAATCATGAAAATGCTTCACCATGGGGACTTTCTCTGTGCAGCAATTCAACCACTGGAATAAATAAAACATTTTCCTCTACTTCTTGACAAAAAGACTTGACTGGGAAAAAGGTTCTTTTCTTTCATAGCCCTGACCTATGAGTATTTTTAGGTTCACATGAGGGGATTAAGTGCCAGCTGGTTCCACCCAGTGTAACCAGGGAACCTTGTTTTTTGTGTGTCTAGTCATATACAAGGAGGTGACACTACACAGTTTTTTTTCAGCATAACCTTATGTTTATGAAAATGTCTATATTTAAAATAAAATAAATGCTGAAATCCACAAAGGCAGAACCTGACATGTGCCCCACCCATCTCCCTGTCCTCCTGTACCTCCTTACTGTCCATAAACCCAAAGTTGGTTCTGCTAAACAGGAGAAGAAATTAACTACTGGAATCAGGCCACACCTCTTCTTCATGGTTGGACTCAATGATCCTAAAGGTCTTTTCCAACCTAAATGATTCCATGATTCTGTGATTCATAGACCACTTGACTACAACACAAAGTGGCACTAGCTGCCAGGTGCCCAGGACAGAGGAGCTCCAAGGCACAGGAACCTTGAGCTCCTTTTGCCCTTGGTAGGGTTTCCAGATGAAGCACAGACATATAAACCAGGCTTACCCTCTTAGTTTTTACCCAGATGTGCTCTGGCAAAGATTGCTTGCTCCTCTGGGCTGGCCAAGGGCTGTCAGGCTTTGGAAAAACTGTCGTGTGCTGCAGTGGCTCCCCAGGAGACTGGGAGGATAGCCAGGAATAAAAGGAATCTCCTGCAGGAATCCAGGAGCCGGACTATACCTGAAACCTCAGGAAAAAATCCCTGGTGATGCTGCCAAAGTTAAACATGGCAAGCAAAGGACAGACTATTCAGTGTTGGGGTTCGTGGGAAGCTTCTCTTCTGCCTCCTTCTTCTGCACCCACTTTTTGTGCAGACCTCCATGATACCATTTGGTCACTGAAGCCAACACTAGCAATCAGACATTGGGAGTTATAAAAATGTCGTCATCCTTCTCATCTCTCTTCTACAGGAAAGCATTTAGTGACAGACACGTTAGAAATGAGGAGCACATCCCAATTTGGGGGTTAAACACTGCTTTTCCTTGCATTCAGGAATTTGTGCTATTTTTCTTTTCAATTCTTGATGTCAGAACTATAGTGATCTGTAAAGCAAGAGCAAAATTATCCTTCTTTTCCCTTCTGTGGGGGAATTATTTGTATTTTCTGCAAGACACTGCCTCCTTTTGAGGTATGCGCTGAAAACAGTTATACAAAATGCTAGGGAAAACTGTGCTCGCATTTTTTCTGCTGTCACCTCCTTGCTAAGAAACACAAAATCAGTGAAAATCTCTGTGTTCTCCCTGCCCTACATTTTCTATGCAATTTCTGGAACTTTTAATGCCTGCTAAGAGAACCACATAGCAGGAGGAAGGCACAGCACCCTGGGAGGACTGGTATTGCCAGCAGGGCTGGCAGCAGAGCCACAGAGCCATCCGAGTAGGTCACCCCCTGGAGCGAGAGCCATGAGCTCCTCCAGCCTGCGGGGCTGCCCAGGAATGGAGCTGGCACACTCCCTCTTCTCAAGCAGACCACGGCAGCAATTAATTGCATAGTAATGCAAAGATGCAATTAGAGCCTGGCCAAGCACAACCTACCCCCTCTTGGGGCCTCCAAATTTGGAACATTTTCATTCAGCAGCTCACCCAGACACGTGGGTGAGAGTTGATCTCAGAGGAGTATCTGACACCCTTGTCAGCACCACCCTGCTCCCATCCTCTTCCTCAGGGGGTGAGAGTAGTTGGGTGCTGATGCTCTGAGCAGGCACTTGGATATCCTCCCACTTTGTTTTGCCAATGTGCTTGCTCGGGGTTGTTTTCCTGACAACCCAGCAACTCTGATCTTTCCTCCAGGAGGCCTTTTAGTCAGTGTAACTCCCCGAGTTTATTCTTCAACATGCTGTACTTCAATTACGCCACTTATAAAGAGTGCAAACTACTACATATAATTTGTTTGTTTGTTCTGCCTGTGCTTTCTCCTTGGTTTTGTCCTCAATCAGTGAACTACCCAGAGCAGGGCAGTTGTCTGTGGTTGTTTGGAAATAAGCCAAGCACATAAAGTCTTATGATTCTGGGTCCATCCTCTCCCCTTCCCCCCACCTCACCACAAATGGACTCTATTACTAATCATAACTCACAGCCAACATCTCTTTGGTTTTAGAGAGGAAGAGATTTTCAGCCTCGGGCAAAAGACATCCAGTCTGATCATGAGAGATGCTGAAAGCTACGGGGGTTGCTGGCTCATAGTATCACTGAGGATATAGTCCTTGGGGAGCAGCTTCCCTGCTCATCTAAGTTTTCTTTCATCCAAAATTCAGGCCTGCCCTGTCCCAGTTAGCTGAGTAAAATCTTTACAAGAAAAGAATGGATTTGAGTGGTTTATTTTTGGGGTGTTGAGCATAATGGAGGGACCTGCTTTGCAGAGATGGCTGAGCAACTTGCTTTCTGAAAAAGAAATCTCCTTGCACATCCCAAGCAGAGCACCCTGAAGTGCAGAAATCTGAGCTATTAGGGCATTTCCGAAAATGGCCATAAATCTGCTCAGAATGAAAAATACTGTGAAAATTTTGAACTTTTCATCAGATATGGAATTAGGTTTCACCTTCTATGCTACAAAAACCCTTTTATTGTCATGTCTTGTAGCATTTTAAAAAGAAAGACAATAAACTTTAGAAAGCAAAGTTTTACTTTGGCTGAGACAGAAGTCTGCTACCTGTACTCTGCTACCCTGACCACTGCTTCTCTTTAAAGCCAGTGGAGGAAGCTCTCCTAGCACACCCAATCCATGTGTTTGTGTACTGTTTCCACCTATATTTATATTCTCTTAATTACTTTGTATCCCATACAGATTTAAAAACTTCTCTTTTAGTAACAAAGCCTTCCAGCTCATTTTTGTCTTTCTTTTAAAAATAAACAACTTAAAAGAAGGTAAGATCAGAGGATTAAGCAAATTAATGAGAAAGATACTTAAAAGGCTTTCAAAGTATCCTTCTTGCAACACTGGTATGTAGATTTCTTAAATAAGTAATCATGAGTTCGCAACTCAAATTAGCACCACCGTACACATTAGGGAGGTCTGGCTCAGGAGCTACAAAATTTGAACTCACCTCCATGAAAGAGACAAACCACGTTTGGTTTCATTTTGCTTTTTCCTTTCACTGCACTTTCCCCTCGGTGGCTGGTGATGGCATTTCAACGTGGCAGGCGTGCCCTGGGTTATTCGGAGCGGGAAGCTGCGCATCTTTATGCACGAGGTGTAGACAGCGCAGGCCGACACCGCGCTCAGCTGTGGAAAGGTGGGAAGAGCTCGGTCTCCGCAGCAGCTGGCAGGTGCCTGCACACTGCTCTGCAGGCACTCAGGGATGGGGACACAGGGAGGGGAGGCTCCAGCTAGAAAGAGACAGAAAACACAGATAGACACAACTGAGGCCAAGCTTTGAAAGACGAACCGTAAAGGCTACAGACGGATGTCTTAGCCAGGAGGCACGGAAAAGTATGAAAGGAAGAAGCAATTAGGAGTATTTGTCATAAGAAGCATAAGGGAAGAGAACAACTTTGACAACTTCACCTGTGGCATGTAGGCAACTTGCAGCTTGCTGTCACCAAAGCTGAAGGGCAAGGGCCGCCATTTTACAAAACCCCCAACTTTTTCCAGCTCAGTCAAGGGCCTGTTTAAGTTACTGGAGAGTACAGAACTACTGCACTCTGCAGTGCAGCACCTCCTCTCCTTCACACTTACTTTGAGAGAAAGTTGGGTGAAAATACTCCAGGTTTTTACCTCGAGAAGGAGAGACTGAACACAAAGCACTCAGTGACCACTGCCTTCTACATGCCACAGCCACAGGGAAGCAGTGGGACCAAGGAGTCTTCATTGCAATCTGACCTCAGACACAGCTAAATATAAATACAAATATAAATATTCTCCTCTAAACAGATGCGTGGAACTCTAAGGCTGGATGAGAGGTAAGACTATGCAATATTTTTTCCCCTGATTAGCAAAGGAACCTGTGCTTCTCATCAGTGTCATCAAGACCTCCTCCACTTCCCTCTGCAGATTAACCCTGTCCTCCTTGGCAGGACAGTGGCAGAGCATGTCCCCAGCCTAATTTTGGGAATCTTGCCCATGTGTCCTTGCTGCCTTGAGAAGACACCTCAGCTCACTCACCTTTCATCTGCATTTCCCAGGATAAGGACTAAAGTTGTGTGGGACAAGTCTGGGCCTGCGTGATGAGGCCCATTGTCCCTTTGTGTCCATTAGCAGAGTTGTGCAGGCTCCCAGCATCTCCCCTGATTTTGGCTGTGTGAATCCTGGACTCCTGAAAAATCAGTGCAAAAAGACCTAATTCCTCAGGCTGGTGTCTTAAAGAACCTTGGAGTAACACCCCTCTTTGGGCCAGTGGAAGTACCTGAGGCCACAGGAGATGGCCACATCTCCCAAAGCCCTCAGAACAAGGAGGCCCAACAACTGGAGAGAACAATTTTAACAAAATATTTAGTAGCATTTAGAAATTTAATTATCTTTGTTAGAAGGGTTTAGTCTTGTTAAAAAAAATCCCAAAAACACTGTTGAAAAGGTGTAAAATAAGATGAATAGTGAAGTAAGAGTGTGTGTGTGTGGGGGTATGTGTGTATAAGCATGCTAGAGAATTCTTTTATCTCATTGAAAGACATTTGATACTTATTAAAAGATTATTGCTTTAAGGCATATTTTGATTTTCTGCCTAAGACTGTGGAGAGTCTTGCTACTGAGATAATAACAAAGAAACCTTAAACATGAAAAAAAATACCCACATGAAAGATAATATGTTCCTTATTAGTAGTGGTATCATTTTCGGTGGGATTGCTTCTCTCCAAATATAACAGAAGTTTAAAAGTAAAAGCTCATTTCCAGTAAAAAGAGACACCACACAGTAGTTTTGAACTTTTTTTTTTGTATTCAAAACTGCTGGTGTGTGATACTTCATTAAGCAATTATCATGACTATTTACTTCAAAAAATTATTTACAGTTTCAAGATCTGTGCAAAGGAGAATACAATCAACTATGTTGTGTGTATCAAGACAGAGAAAGTTAGACAAATCTATTAGACATGCCCCAACAATGCTTTCAAAACTAGACTTTTTTCTGCTCTTAGATGAAAGCATTTTGGGGAGTCTAAAAGCAATCATGTGCAATTTTAGAATGATTGAAACCTTTCAGAAACTTGACTATGTATTTGATGTATTTTTTACATATATATATATATATATATTTAAATGTGTGTTTTTACTTTGGTAGTTCTAGTCTCTCTTTACAGCACCTTTCTGCCCTCAGACTCTGCAGAAAGATGGAGAGTTGAGCCCAGGGTGGTGGAAGAATATTTCAGTCAATGAGAGGATACAGCTGTAAATATAATCTCCTTGTAGCTGCAAACTGTTAGTTTAGAGGAGTAATTTAATTTTTATTGAAGTTAATTAAAGTCCATTTGGATTGATCTAGGTGCAGAAGATGACAACCTTCTTCACGGGAAAGAAGAAAATAATCATGGTACATAAAGCTAAATAAACAGCATGGAAGAAAAAGACCATCCCAAATTTACAGACTCTTCCTGGTGTACAATCTACTGGAGTTTAAATACCACATTAATAACCTCCTGAGCAGGGAGGCACTTGAAATACATGCCTGATTAGGGAAATGGCACATAAAATTCATTTTTCTATGAAGATGTGCAAATATTTTATTTACTCAGGAGCATTTACAAATTAAGATTTAGTCAGATATTTTCTGTGTTTTGACCTACACTTATTTTAACAATATCCATCACTAGAATAACTGTGCTGCCTGCATGAACATGAACTCATTTGTATGAACATTGAGGAGCACATTATGTGGAGCACATTTCGAAGAAGAAAAAGACATAAATAAATAAATATGTGATTTTTTTTCTCACAACAGAAAGGTTAAGGGATCACTGACTGAGGCAAGAAATGCTTTGGCATTAGAGGAAAACTGTAGATCAAGAGAATATTATTTTTAACAGCAAAATAAAATCTCTTTTACATTCAGTACTTCCTTTGTTTCATTCAGGACAGTAGGCATTAGAAAAGGGACACAGCCCCAGGAATGTAGCAACCCAAACCCCATTAAACATGCATGGGGAAGATTTCCAGCCTGCTGTGCAGGGAGTTACATGCCCAGGCTCTGTTAACAACAGTAATTGTGCATATAATTTCCTGTGCATTGCTCTGAAAATTCACCCTACAGTCTTTAGCTCCATGTCAAGTAACTCAGCAGCCATTTATTATAGTCTGAGGGTGGAAACCAGAACTTTGAAACTGCAGAATGGCAGCGGTCCCCTTTGCTCCCCTCCCTTTCCCTCACTTTTTCCAGAATTCATCAATGAAGGTCCAAGGACCAGGTCCTCAGACAAAGCAGGAGTGCATCCCTGAGGGATGCAGCAAATCCTGTGTGGTGATGCCTCCCTGTCCCTGGTCTGTGCTCTGCTGGCCTCCTGATGGTCCTTGTCGGGGTCAGCAGATGTCTGATTGTGTGCAGAGCTCTTTGGATCTGGGTTTCACCTCTGGAAGCCTTGCAGAGGCCTGGGTGTGGATGGCCCAAGGAGAAAAGGCACAGCTGCAGTGTGGTGTAGAGTTAATACCCACAGCAGCCCAGAAAGTGGGAGAGGTGGCAGCTGCCACAGGGCAGGAACAGATAAACTCACCTAAAGTGACAGACTGAAGGTGCTTCAATAGTGGGTTTGAATTGGGCTATTAAAACACGAGTGGCTCACCCTGGAGAAGGGGCTGGTGCTGAGGTCCTCAATTTCTGGATAGAGGAATTGCTAAGAAAAGTTACCAGGACAGACGGTACAATTGAAGCTCTGAGAGGAAAAGTTTGCAGTGGGAAACCCAGCTGACAGAGCCCTGATGCCAGACACTACCATGAGACATGCCAAGCACCCACAGCTGCCCTGAAAGCTCAGAGTTTTATGGGATCAGACCAAAGAACAAGTGAAATAAAAACCTTCTCTCCTGGAAAAGCAGTGAAATGCCAAGCTGCCTTCCCTGGCAGAGAAGCAATTAAAAGTTTGGCTCTATTTGCTCGCAGAAGAGTGAAAGCAGAAAGTAAAATGGGAGCTACATCTGAGGACACTGCAGAATCAGGGCAAGCCATGAAGGTAATTTGCTGTAGACCACTGGGCTCCAGAAGATCTTACAGTGAATTATGTTGAATAAGATCACTCCCTATCTGGTCTTCTGCACTTAGATACTAATTAAAAAAGTATACAAACTTATCATCCACAGAAATATGTACATAAGCATCCAAACCAACATCCTGACTATGAAACAAGAATCCCACCTTCTCCACCGCACTCCTCACCAAACTATCCCCTCAGCCCTCAGCACCAGGAGGAAAGGACAAGAGGAAAAAGCAGAACAAAATCAAGATGTTCTTGGCACAGTGTGCCCACAAGGTTAGGCAGTGATGCACTAATGAAAAAGGTTCTCCAGGGAACAATCCCACATCAGTAGGTGGAAGAGCTAATCTAATAGTTTTCTTCCATATCTAAATTCTATAAAGGTGTAACTTGCAGCAGGGAGCATGTGATCACTCTTTGAATAAGCAGTGGGAGGGGAAAGGATATGTTTAATGGCCAGAATTAGTTTCCTTACACTGGTTTCCTGAGCCATTGTGCAGAATATGCAGCCTAAGAGTAGTGTGAGACTTTTTTTTTTTGATTTTGAAATGGGTACACATCAAATACACCCATCCCCCAGACACAAGAAAATTCTCGCCACATGCTTCTGTCCTCCAGACTTACACAGCATTTTATTGTATGGAACACATCAAAAGGGTTTGGTTCCCTTGTAAAAGTTTTACAGGAAAATCATTGAAGAGCAGTGTAACTTTTCCTTTTTTTTTTTAAATTCAAAACTAGAACCAATATTCTGGATTCCCACACTTTGGTGTGGACTCAGAGAAAGCTGTGCTTTTCTGTACTGTAGAGCAGAAATACAGACCCTGTATAATTAGAATTGCAGTCATGGCCTGTGGGATCTAGTGATTTGGACATATTTTATTTAACCAGCTTAGTAAAAGGTAATATTCAGCAGCTGTGATCTATAGCAGAATTACAATTTTCAGGGTCAAGGAGGGATTTTGATATTAGGAGGTTGGGCAGAATTGCTGTAAAATCTCATGAGCTGTCGTTAAAAATAAATGAGAAAATAGGTTATCCAAGAGTCATTGTAAGGGAAAAATCAATAGGCAGTGTCTATTCACTTGGGCTGTCAAAATCCTTGAAATTTGAACAAAAGTTTCACGTTTAGTGTGCTGTAGGTTTTGAAATGTAAGTGGTGAATGCTCTGTGGGTACAAATTCATTGTGCTGTGCATTCAAACAAGGAGAAACCCTTCTGAAGTTCTGGAGTTCTCTATTAAGACAGTACAGCTCCTTCGTCACCAAGTCAGACATGTAAAACAGTTGCCAGCAAAACTTCAGAAGCAATTTTAGCTAACTGGTGACAAACTCTCTCTTGGAAATAGCGTGTTTCTTTCTCTCACCTTGCTCCTCGGGGGTTCCCTCCCACGTGCGGCTCCCAGCGGATGCAGGGAGGGGCTCCAGCCCCGGAGCCCGGGCGGCTCTGTGGGAGCGCACGCGCCTGGTGCGGAACCGCGGCCGGCGGAGTTTGGAAGTGAGGATTATTGATAATTCGCTGCAGCACACATAATTGATATGGAAAGGGAGTATCATCCTCATTCAGAAACAATTAACTTCCCCCTCCAACACAGCAGTTCAAAGAAGACTCAGCCTTTTAAATATGAATGAGCAGAATTTCAAAATATGCAACTATTAGCTATTACAATGTACACATGGAGTGGGATTTTATTTTTTTTTAATATTCTTGTGGCTACCAAATTTAAGTGTGACGTGGATGCAGATCTCCAGGAGCCCAAGTCGTGCATGGACTCCAATCACTTAGAAGTGGGAAGGGGAAAATGAGAGCTTCACGCTGCTCTTGGATTTTATTATTTTATTTGAGCCACAGCCTGATACAACCCAAAAGTGCAGTTAATTCCTGGTTCAAGACAAACAATCGAGACTTTACAAAACATACAAGAATTAGCAGAAAACACTCATTCCTAATGGACATCCAAAAGGAAAACCTTTCCCCAAAGCTCAACAACGCTGAGGAATTCAACAGACTCTTCTGCAGCAGCCCGATGAAGATTTGTACATTGTTAATTTGATTGCAGAAGGTGCATGTTAAATAGAAAAGAACTGAGTTTGTCACTGTCATCTGAATCCATTCAGTCAGTGCAACAAAGGTATATTTAACTAAAATATGAAACAGACTTGCTAACATCGCATTATTTTCTCAGGCTTACAAAGTTAAAAAAAAAATTAAACTGAATATAAATGACTTTGAGCATTTTTTATGACACCCACAGCCTAAGTGATCCAGATAATGTAATCTAACCATCATTAGAAACCATGAAATTACAATTCCTCTGGGATGGATATTTATCTCTCTGTTACATACAGAAAGGCGATTAATTAGTAGCTCTTTCAGTGTTTAACATTACTGTGTACGGAGGCTGATTAAAATCTAACTATAGAACAGCTATGATAGCTAACACGTAATCTGGGGAAAGTTTAGCTGGGGCACGAAGAAGCACCTTAAAAAGAAGACTTAAAAAAATGCACTCTTAGAAGTATGTAGCTTCAAAGCCAAAACACAGACTTCCTTCTAATTTCTATTACACACAGCAATCATGACAATTACTGAGATTTCAAAAACCTCAATATTCAAAACAACTAAACCCACGTCAAATATTTTTGCAAAGTGGTACAATTCACAGAACACCCTTTTTTTTTTTTTGAGAAAAGTGTACAGAACACAGTCAGGAAGGGAAACACATTGTCTTGAATGTCCTATTCTGAAATTTAAATGGGAGGGTTTGCCAGGGTGTGTCTGTGTATGTCCTGCATGGACAGCACAGCGTGCACACACTGTGTGGGCTAAATTCATATTTCTGGTGTAATTTCACTGGCTCGTGTGGAATGCACCAAAGATGTGTCAATGTGTGTGTGCAGACAGTTTCCTCCAGGATCTCACGGGGGAAAAGAGGACATGGATAATTTCACTTTGGAAGGAATAAACAGAGGCAACTTTAGCAGGTTTGCTTCCCAGAGCATTCCTTTTGTGAATAAAAATACTGAAGGAATTTCACGCAAGAGTGGCTGAAAAATCCCAATTCACTAGATGTTATTTTGAAAATAATTTCTTACTTTGGTGTCACTGTATCTAGGTATGGGAACTAAGAGGTTTGGTCTGGTTGAGAAGAGGGAAGAAGCTTTAAAAGCAAATGTGAACAGCTCAACAAAACTCCAAGGTAACCCTAGTTATATTTAATTTTTTGAAACTACGAGCTGAGACCACAAGTCAGTATTGGACATAGGTTGTATTTTAGTGACAACACACAGAAAGAAAGTGGAACTACCTTTAAAATGTAGTGTAAAGAAAGGACACTTTACCACCCCCACAGCCCCCAGTTCAGGTCCCAAAGAACTGAGCCACTGATTCCTAATCCTCTCCATTGCATCAAGTATTGTGTAGATGCTGCTCTCTTCTGGCTGCCTACACAAATTTTAATATGTAAAATGTTAATAAAAAGTGAAATAAAAGGCTGTGAACAATCAAAGATGGCTTCAAAGTGCTGAGGGCAATGGAGGCACCTCTAAGGCCTTGCTGAGGAGAGGTGACCTATAACCAGTCACCTCATAGTTCTGATCCTACACCACGTGGGCCACGACCTCCTTCAAAATTTCCCTCCTCTCTTCCTGAAGACCTCACTCAGGATGACCCACATTCATATTTGGAGGCAAGGGGAAGGCACACACTTATTTTTCAGGAGAAAATTATGATGGAGATGGGTAGCACTGTTTACTTGGGCAAACCCTGCAGGGCAAGGGGTACAGCTGTGATGCCATGAGGTGCGTGTGTTTGGCCATGTCACACCTCATGGCATCCTGAATATCAACAGCTCAGTTTTGTATTCTTACAAAAAACAAGGACAACTGAAACCTAGTGAAAAGGTTAAAAAAAAAAAAAAAAGGAAAAACATAAAAAAATTCTAAACTCTCAAGTGACCCTTGCATCAGGACAAGGATCTTCAAGCCTATACAGCACAACCAAGCTGCCAAACCAAGTGTATCAGGGGTCACACCACCCCTCCAGAGAGAGCGGAGGAGGAAAAAGATTCCTTTGAATAGGCTGGAGGTAGGAAATGACTTCCCATTGCTCCACTGTGGGACACAACAGGGTAGAACATTACTGGAGTCCAAGATGACCCCAAGATGGTTGACTTCTTTCCTCCCTCTAGTTCCACACATTAGACATATCCCTGTCAGGCACCTCTGACCGCCCTCTCTGGAGATTTCCTCAAGCAGATCTTCTGGCTCAGTCCTGTGCTTCAGAGGAGGTGCCACACCCTGCTCCATCCCTCTCATGTGCCCATGTGGTAACATCACATAACCATTGTCTGCCTGAGAAAGAAGGAGCTGCTCTGAGGGCAGGTGACACCTGTGGGTATGTGTGAGTTCACACTGTCCAACAGCACCGAAGTCACCAGTCCAAGCTGCAGGGCAGCTCAGGCACTGTGTGAAAGCCAAAATATCTCATCCTAGAGGCAGAGGAAATAACCAACACTGATCTAACCCCACACTAGTTCATTGTCCTCCTTAAGGCTCTTAAAAGATCAAATCAATCTTTAACTCAAGTGATATCTGGCTATGTCCTACATCCCTGGAGCTCTGCTGACCACACAGCCAGGACGCATGGGCAGGGCAGAAGCCTTGTGAAGGTGAGAAATGCTGTCCCTGAGACACACCAGCTGGTTGTGGTGGCTGGGGACATGCGCTCTGTGCCACGTGTTTGTGTGGCACTGGTTTGCTCCTGCAGCGAGAGGAAGTGCAGTCCTCACAGCATCCGCGGGACTCGCAGGGATATCTGTTACAATTCATTAAGTAGTGCTCTAAGAAGTTACAATAATAACATTTCAACACAGTTTCCAGAGGGAGTCTCAGAAACTACAGGAAAAGCTGACAAGTTTCAATCCATTTATCAAAGCACTCCAAGACAGATGAAACAGCAGAGCTGCTTAGTGAGGAATGTCTCTCTTTCTGGGTGTCCAGAGCATTTCAGTAAATAAAAAGCTCTTTAAAAATAAGTCAGTACAATGGAATCCCTTTTGCCTTTTGCCAGCGCTTGTATTACACTTGCACCCAAATGACCCTCCTACCTATAATACTGCAGCATTTACATACACATCAAATGGGTGCTTTTCACTTACATAATACATTTAATCCAGGGATTACAGAGCACATTATATATTAAACATTACACCACCTCGTGAGGTAGGTTAGCATTAATGAAATTGTGGTGGGTAAACTGAGGCACAGGCCAGCTTTATTACTTGCCTGTGGTCCAGAGGCAATCAGCGGAAAAGTCATTAAGATGCTGCTCAAACAGCAGAGACACATGTGCACCTACTTGAATGGGTAAAATAGACTGATCCACGTGTTCTAAAGCAACTTCAGCTGCTCATCTGGAGACACTCAGGTCTTGATTTGCTGAGGGCAGGAGAACAAAAGGCAAATAGGAAACGTCAAAAAGAAAAGAAAGCAAATGTTAGCTGTTAGAAATATATTTTTTGTATGCCAAACTGTTTACACAAAACAAGAGGCATCCAAGACTGAAGGACACTTCAGATGCTGATCTCTAATAATTTGATTTTCTGAGTAAAGATTTTTCTAGACCTGCAACAGGGGTTTTGTTAGGTTTTTGTTCAATAATGTTGGTTTATATTTAGCTTTCGTATAGCAGAGAAAAAAAAAATCTTTGGTTAAGGTCTTTGAGCCAAGCATCTAGGATGAAATTTTCAAAAGCACTCAACAGTGGCTTTTGAAAATAGAATTAGGCTAGTTGCTGAGACAAGCTTTGAAAGCCACCCCCTGCCTCCTTTAGCATTTTAACTGAGAGCTGATTTCCTCAGCGATGTTCCCTGTTTTAGTCTCCCCATCTCATGGCTTTCCCCAGTATTGCTGAGGCAAGTTGGATTTAACGCCAGGAAAGGAGGCAGGAGACAGGAAAGGAGGGAGCCTGTGGTCATGACCTCCCCAGCAGGTCTGCTGCCCCAGAGTGCTGTAGCTGGACACAGGGATGCTCCCTGGGTGGCTCCCACTTTCCAGCCAGCCTTTGTTCTCTTTGTGGGAGCCCTGGCTAATAGAGGTGTACACCCTTCGCCTGATGGGTAGGTGAGGCTATAATTACCTCGGTAATAAGGTCTGATTCTTCCCTGCTCTGCACCTCCTCAGCTGGCCAGGAATACTTGTCTAAAGTGGGTGCAAAATGCTACCAGATCAGAAAGATGACATTTTACATCAATGGAAATGACCAGGTGTAAGGAACAAAGGCCTACAATAACAATGCTCTCAACTCTGTTGTCCTTTAATTAAGTAGTTCCTCCAGCAATGACACTAATGAGTCCTTGTTTCCTCAGGGTTGGATTCTCTAGTATCTAAATGGGATGTGAGCTTTTCCTGGGGAGAGAGGCATTTATAATTTCTTCCTCCTAGGTAGTGTCCAATTTGGGTGGATGTCACGCTGCAGCCTCTCTTGGTGAGGACGCCAGTGAGGACATCTCTCCTCTTGGCTGCTGATTTCCTGAAACTGAAAGAAATTTTTGAGAGCTCTGCTCTCCTATTACATTTGGCTGAGTATGGTCAAAGGCTCCAACTTGGCAGGGGATGGGAAGACAAATTCATCAAATGAGACAGACCAAAGACATAAGCCTGTTTCTTCTAGGAAGAGAAGATTAAATATTATTTTTTATTTAAAAGCAAGCTTTCTAGTGGTGTGGTAAACTCACAGGGTATTTTTTTGCTTCCTTGGAAGGCATGCCTGGCTGCAACTCCTGCAAGCAGTATCAACAAAAGGAATATGTACAGACAAATACATGCAGGCAGGACATGCAGCTCAGGCAACAAGCAGTGTTACTTAGCTGGCTACAGAAGAGAGCTGGAAAGTTCATTAAATCCACAGAAGCAGCAATCGTGTTCACTGGGGACAGTGCTGACCGGACAAGGTCATGGGTCTGAACGGAGAAAGCAACTGAACAAAGAAGCAGCAGTAGAAGGTTTTCTTTGGGTTTGGTCCAGGAGAGCAGTCACAACATGGCAGCCAGCAGGATGCATGCACCATAACACTGGCAATGCAGGCTTGGCAGCCTGCTCCAGACCTCTCTGGCCACAGGACAGCAGGGACAGCCCCTTTCCTGTACAGAGTTTAATGGCTCAGAACCACTTGAGGCCCTTGAAAATGTGTAAAACTTCCACTTTCCAACACTGCTTTCTGGCAGGACAGACATCCAGGGAATGCCTTCACTTTGCATGCTCCTGAACATCCCATCAATGAACAGGCACCAGCCTTGTGAGAAAACAGACACTGCCTTGCAGAGTCCACATCCTTTACTGGTTGTGCTATCACCACCACCCAGTATCTCTTCTGTTGATAAAGCCAAAACACCAAGGGAACACCCAGGCTGCACTGCCATGATTCCAGGATAAATCTGCAGCAGTTTCCCAAAACACCACAGTGCCTGGGTGGTGGAGAGATACTGGCTGTGGGTGACACAACTTCTCACACTTAGCCTACCTCACAGAATAAAGCAACATTTGTAGGTTAGATTATCTAGAGTTTTTTTTGCTAAATTATTGTTGCCTGGGGAAAAGCAGACTATTCCCAAATCCACCCTGGGATGCCTCTCCAACTGCAGACACCATTTTACTTATACTTGTGCACAACAGTCTTGCAAGCAGGTTTTCCAGCCAGGAGAGGTAATCACGTCTGTGTGTTAGTGGGAGACAGAGAGCTGCACAGAGCGAGGGCTGGGAGCTCCCCCTCTCTGTGTCTCCCTGTTGAAGTTGTCTGGTGTGAGATGGAGACAGAAGCAACAGATCCCAACAGTACCAACCTGTTACAGCCATACCTTCAGGAAAAGTCCATGGAACTACCAGTGGACCTTCCTGAGCAACGGATCAATACAGAGCTTCATATCAGCTGCGCCGTTATTCACGCCAAAGGCAGTTGTTTGGATGAAGGGATGAAGAGAGCATAAGTTCACCAGCTCTCAGTGTATAAGCTCTTCCTCCCCCACCCCGTAGATGCCTTCATTATTTATGTGTGACAAATAAATAAAAGACAGCAGTGGAAGATGCCAAATGCCAAAGTGTTTCTCAATGTGCACCTCTGTTTCCTGACACACGCAGGCCGGGACTGTGCACCCAGGCCAGGCTGTGGGCACGGCGAGGAGCTGGTGTGCCACTGCTTAACATGCACAAAAAACCCACTGCCAGGCAGTAGCTGATGAAATATTCACCTGCTACATGCCTCTTTCCCCACGTGACTCCAGAAGCGACAAATTATCCCAAGGAGGTGCGAGGGAGCACCGTGCACTCGGATGGATTTGCTCTGCAGCATCCTGTGATACGTCATCACACCTCGCTCGCCATTTCTGCCATCATCCCTGCTCAGGGACCCACTGAATGCAAACTGCATTCAGATGTATTGAATAAGAAAAGATCAAAGACTGACTATTATAAAGCAAAGGGAGCCTAACACATACCCTGCCTTTGACTGTTTCTTTTTTTACCATCTTAAAATTCTTCTGAAGCTTCTCCTTCCATAAGAGGATTATTTACAACCAACAACTGCAACTACGCAGAGAAAATATACTTAGAGATAAATACTTTTTCTCCTATAAAAAGTAGCAGTTAAAAATATCTGTTTCAAAACAAAATCTTCCCATGGTTTCTTATAAAAACCAAAAAAATGTCAAAACACATGCTGTCCCCTCCAAATGAAAAAAAAAAGCCTGAACCCACATCCTCCTTGAGTTTATCATAAGCTGTCAAGTTGCTAGAAACAGAACTGTGTAAGACATTGCCACAGCTAACAACTTTACTGGGGATCCACATGTAGCTTTTTCCCCCCTACAAAAGTCCTACCAGATTTTGAAATGTGAGTGGTGCAGTTCAAAACAAAAAAAGAAAGGGACATGGATTTTTTTTTTATTTGGGATGTGTGCAAAAGTGGTTCATTTACGACTGTGTATTAAAAAAAAAAAAGAGTGCATATAAATATTTATGATTGGAAATTTCATTATTTAAAATTATTCTATAAATTTGCTAGTAACTCAAAGATGAATGCCTGCTGTACAGTTTGCAAATTAAGTACCATTATTTTTCTCTTCTGCACTTGAATATTACTCACAGCTAAAGTCATTTAAAGGGGTTAACATCAGCCTTAATTAAATATTAAAGTGTGCCTGTACCTGCTGCTATTGTTGCCCTTAGAATAAGATATAACCTATTTTTGACAAGTTTTCATCTTTCTCTGTGGAAGACGCTACATGAAACCAAATCAGTGGCAAAGAGGAGGGTAATGAATAATCTATTTCATATTCCAGCAGTACCCAGAGCTCTGAGTGGAAAAATATTCAGTCAGATGATAGTATGAGGCTGCTGAGGTACCACATGACGCAGCTAATGTTTAAATAATAATAATAATAATAAAAAAAAAGCGATAAACAAATCATTAGCCCTTAACAGTTGTTTAATGCAATTTGTTAATGAACGTAATGGTGGGGACTAATAATGAAAGAAAATAAAAACGTCTAAACAGGCGCCAAGTTGCCAGTGATGCTCAATTATTTCCTTGTCAAGTTTTTATGATTTAATGAGCTCCTCTGGGACTGACGGCTGTCAGTCAGTCGTGACTTTTTGACACCATTACAACTTCAAATACAGCAGCAGGCAGGCTGTTTTCCTCGGATTTGAAATACTGAAATGATCTGACAGGTTTAAAGAAAAGATGTGCAAAAAAAAAAAGGAGAGAGAGAGAGCGAGAGAGAGAAAGAGAGAGAGACACAGTTGCTTTTTCTTTCTTTTTCTTTTCTTTTTTTTTTTTTTTCTTCTATGGGGCAGACAATCTCTGGATGCTGTTTGGTAATGAAAACCCAATCACAGAGGTCATTATCTGATGAGGTTTTCTTGGAACTGGCAGGGTTTTTTTTTCTTTATTTCTTTACTTAATGATAACCCTCGATGGGTTTGCCCCGCATGGGATGGTCAGAGCCGCACAATTTTGTTCACCATTAATTTCAGCCTTTGAAGCTCAGAGCTCTGAAGCAGCAGCAAAGAAAACCCCCCACCAAGCTGGCTCCAAAATAAGACAATCCAGCCTGCCTTAAACAGAATAGCAAATGGCCTCCCATCCCAGAGATGAGAACTGACGTCAGTCAAGCTACATTTTCTGATATTTCCCCAAAACGTATAGCATTTAAAACCCTTTAAAACTTAAGAGTCTTTAATTAAATTGCTTTTGATTTTATATCAGTGCAGAATTAGTTTATTTATTCTGCGAGCCCAGCTGTTTAGCAGGGATGGATTTCGCACACAGCACCACGCGTGCGTTTTTTAATTTGTCGTTTCTCCACAAAGGCTGGCAACATTAGAAACACTTTGCTCTTTGAGGTTTACATTTGTAAGCACTTGGATTCATTCACAGACGTGCTGTAAATGTGACCAAACTAGTCCAGGGGAAGCCTGGACCTGGGGGTGTCACACTGCCTGTGGGTGGTTGGGGCCGTGCTCTCAGTTGAAGTCGCTCAATCCCCACCAGAATGTGTGGATTTGGTGAATCTCACCTGCACACTTCCCAGGCCAAATGAACAGGGGTGAGAGAGGAGTAATAATGTGTTTTGAAGATGTAATGTCCACCTGAGCACTATTTTACATGTGGGAAGTAAGTGAGGATGCAAAGCAGGCACAGAAGAGTTATTAACAGGTTAGCACGAGAAACATAGCGATGGCGGGCTCATCAAAAGTGGAGATGAAGGCTTTGCGTGGCAGTCTCTCTCTCTCCCTCATTCCTATCTGAGTGGATGTATCTGATGTGACACTATGCCCTAGATTTATACTGGGATAAGGAAAACTAGCTTCCTTTCAGCTTTTTGCTGATTCCAGCAGGTGGCTAGATAGAGGGCAAAACCTAGTCATAGGTCACTGTTAAGATCAGTAGTCATGAATCAATTCCCATGATAGTTAAATTATTGAGGCAATGCAGAGAATGTCTAGGCAACAGACGGAGCTTAAGATTTCCTTCTTGACAGTTTTCTGCTTTACAAAATATGCATCTCCTAATTTGCCGAGCTGAGGATAAATATCTGTAATGCTGCCAGGCTTCCTCCTAATTTGTCTGAACTCAGCTCTGTGCCATCACTGGAAGCTAATGGCCAGAGCTCTGCTTACACAAACCAAAGGCTCAGTTTGAGTGTCTGCTGTGCCTGAAGGCTGGAAGCTGAACACCCAAATCTTTCTGTACCTCAGAGCCACGGGGTAAATGCCACACACCTGGCAAGGATGAAACCAGAGGATGCCCCAGGAGGCAGCTGGGGGGTCCCATGACCTTGTGGCAGTGCAGGGCCATCAAGGTGAGGAGCTGAATGTGACTGTGCTGCACAGAGCAACACCTCCTGAAACCTGGGTCTGGGCTGCCCAGGAATTTTGTTTCAGCACCATCCTGCAGCCAGTGACATGAGCTGGTAGAGAAACCCAGCACATAAACCACTTCCAAACTTTGTTGTGAGCTGCATGTAACACACAGACAGCAGAGCTGACCCTACATGCTTACATTTGTTTCAATAAGTAGCATTTTTCCTGTGGATCCTTTTATTCTACATTTATTACCCTCTTTCTATGTCTCAGCTGTGGCATTAGTACCACATCCTTTTAACTGAGTTATTTGTTTCTATGTAGAGAAAACGATGACATTTGGGGCCAAAATCAGCCTCCAAGGACAGCACAGCAAATCAGTAGAGTCCACAGGAATGCAAAAATCCCAAAAATACTAAGGCACACATGAAAATTCAGGGCTCAGCTCCTGCCGAATGTGGGAGGAATTTAAAAGTCACCAGATTTTTGTTTCTTTGAACATCTTTTGGAAATATTTAATGGCTTAAGTTCAAGGGCTTAATATTCCTCTTCATTTGCAATATTTGTAAGGGATTGCAAATAATGAATTTAAGAGTCATTATAAAAATACAAACTTTATCACATCAGCAGTGATAGACCTTTGCTGGAATTGCAAACTTAAATATAAGCCAAATGACCTCAACCTGTCTCAATCAGAAGCACAGCCAATAGGGAAAGAGAAACAGCTCATTTACACACAGGTAGATGAAACTATGATATATTATATCAGCTAAAAGCATATATAAATTAACATTTTTACAGTTTCTGCTTAAAAAGAGGAATATCACATCAGAATTTAATACACTCAAAATACTCCAACATGCAGTCTCAACATAGTCAGGCCAGTATTAAAAATCTAGATTGTTTAATGCACTATAATCACACATTTGTTGCTGAACTATTACTTAAGATCTCTTTTCAATCAGCAACAAATAGATAAGTATCTTTAAATATCTTCATTAAGGGCCTAGTGTGTAATGCTTATCAGTACATATATCAACACTGGAAGATTTAAAAGAGATGGGCTGTAGCCATAACTTCATTTTAGGTAAGTGATGTGTTTTCATGATCTTGATGAAAGTGGAATTGCTTTGAATAAGCAGAAAAGAAAGCCTAACTTTAACAAAAAATTGTTAAATTGAGTTTTGGATTTACATCATATATTAAACACTTGCCTAAGGTTGCTCTCTTTTTAAAACTAGCTACTGTTCTTAACCAGGTTACATCTACTACGATGATGCGTGATTGGGAGTTAGTCACAGGAGACAGGTTCACTTTCTACATCATTTGGTCTTTGCTTTACTTATATTTTAAATCACAGAAGGTCAGATACTGCTTGATATTCATACACCCTGCACAGCACAAGAAAAGTGCAAAGACTCTCTTCCCTCATGAAACTCTGACAACTTACAGGCTATTTGTCTGTGGGTGAATTCAACACATATTAAATCTTTTTATACCAGAACAAGTCCTCATTCCAACAAATATTAAGATCCTGAAAACACTCAGATAAGGACAAATATGTAAGAAAAAAATAGTCCCACATGCCATCAACTATGCCATCAATAATACAAAATATTTTACACCACTTGCACCTGAGTTGAAGAGTGGAAAAGAGAGGGAGACTCTGTCAGTGCAAGAGAATGATTCATGTGACCACTTTGTCTTAATTACTCAGAACAAGCAGTTTGTTGCTGTTTAGTGAAGAACAAAGATATCAGCGTCCCCTGACAGAAAAATAAATAGCCATCATGGTGGTGAAGATGATGATGACTGCCAGCACAACAATCAAAATCCGGTTTTGGATGATCCTGGAAAAAAGCAGAAGAGACAGAAAAAAATGCAGTGAATAAAACAAAATAAATCAAAACAGCAGAATAGATATAAAAATTATAAAATGAGGTGTACAAAAAAAACTGGAGAAAAGACATATGCCCACAAATTCAGTATTCCCTCTACCATTTTGTTATCTTGATTATTTTTTACTTCTCCCAATTTCCAGTGCTTCCAACTGTATCTTTATGTAGCTACTAAATCCAACTTTTGTATTCATGAAAGAAGTAGAATTTTCTGAATTATGCATACATTTATATACATTTTAGAATAAATTAAATAAATTATGTTACAATTTATTAACCTTCTAAGAACAAATTAAAAAAAATAGCGTTCAGTCAATGCAATCCAAGCCGGGTGGTCTATAATAGTAAATATCATTATATATTTTAAAATCATTCTCAAATCTTCAGTAGTTTTAATCTGAAAAGAAACAATTTATTAATTTTCAAGGGATTTTACTATTAAGGAACAAGATTTCAAGGAAACACATGTCAATGAGATACTCACTTGTACTAAAATACCAAGGGAAAAGTACAAAAGATAGTTTTGAAGAAAAGGATGATATAAAGAAGCAAGTGTCAAACTGTGAAGCTTATGTTGTAAAAGCATCTCTTGTCTCTGTAGCATACCTTTACTTATGGTAATAGGCAATGTTACATTTCTATGCAGTATGAAAAAAATGAAGATTAGTGAAAATAAAAAATGCCAGAAGTAGAAAGTCCTAATATTTTCCCATTATTTGTTGGGAGAAATTCCTGCTTCTAAAATCAGTCATCACGTCACTTCAGATTCTTCCTAAAATTAATAGGTCAATTAAAATTACTAAATCAAGAAACAGTACAATTTGGGACATTTTACACGAGGATTTTGGATTGTAAGAATTCACTGTTTGTTATTCCATTTTCACAGAGAAGGAAGAATATTTTCACAGGCTCTTCATAAATAGGGAGTTTTGCAAAACACACTTGTACATGAAGCTTATCATCAGAATTGGGGAAAAAAATTGGAGAAAAAAATCTCAACAACCAAGTGCAATAAAAGCACCCCAAGTTATAATTTTTTTTTTCTCATACTTCTGCAAGACAAAACAAAACAAAGTCTGCAAGAACCAAATAATGGTAAGAAGAGGTAAAACTGTGTTTTGTGAAACATCAAATCTAGTACAACTTGAAGACAGGGAGTGTAATGTGTTAAAATGAGCATATTTCACGCAGTGAAAGAGAGAAGAAACTCCAGAGAGCAGAGGGGAGTTTTTCTTGGTAAATGTTTTTCATTTGGATGCGGGTGGATATACATATAAATTATACTGGGAAGTGTAAAGAAAAATGCAGTTTTAACCAACTCCAGCGCTCTCCTTGCTTACCCCCCACCTAAAGGAAAAGCAGTAAATGGATGGATGAAAACTGTCACATCAGACAGACACCCTCCCCTGTGACACTCTAAAAGGACTAGCTCTCTATCCTCCTGACAGGTTACAAAATGATCACATTTGCTGACACGTCTTCCGCAAAACTGCTTTAGTGTTTGTGTCCACTTTCCTAGCAGGAGATGAATGGGCTGCTTTGTCCTCATTTATCACTTAAAGCTGAACTAAGATCTGTCTCGTTTATTTTTCCCTTCCTCACTAGAAAGGCTCAACCACAGCATTAATTCTTTCGCGATGACAGCTAATTCAAACTTAACAGGCAATATTTACTCTGCCAAAAGGATGAGGAGGAGGGAGGGATGTTTCTCACTCTTTTTTTTCCCTAAAAAAAAAAAAAAAGTGTAGCAGGCTAACAAAATAAAGCTAATTAAGGGCTTTTGGTTCTTGTTGGTTTGCACTTCAATTTAACACCTGAACTTACAAGCTTCTCTTTTGTGGCGGGGTGTGACATTCTCTGCCAAACACCTGATAACAAACGATTTGCCCAGGCAAATGCATGAAAACCAGAATATATATTTACTCACTCGCCCTCATCACTCCTGAAAGGACACTCAGCAAAATTGAAACTCAGCAGTGAAATAGATTAAAAGCATGAAAACTCTTAAAACATTCAGCCTTAAGTAATACACAGTGCAGCTGGCTTGACAACCATTTTATTTGTGGGATGTGGGCCCCAAGGCATCCATAATGCTAATTTACAAAGGATTAACTGTGAGTGAAACTCGCTTAATCTAACACATAGTTAGGCAAAGGCATACATAACATACTGAGTGTTTAAATCAACTCCTCCTATCTCTGGCCCACCGAAAAAATCATTGCATTGTCTGAGAAGCAAAACTAAAGAAAAAGAAAAAAGAAGCAAGAAGTCCCCCAAATCATCATTATTTTTAATATTTATTTTTAATACCCTGTCAGTACACACCTGATTGCAAGATTATTTAATCAGTGTCCGTGTCTCTAAAATCCTTTTCAAGAAAACACTGAGTGAGGTAAGCCACCACCTGTATCTGCTAATTGAAGGTTCACTTACGGTGTGAATCTAGGAAATACATATCAAAGTTCAATTTCTAGGAATCTGAATTAGTCTGCACAGTGCAGCAAAAGAATATCATATTAAAAGGAACAAATTAATCATGAAATAG
Source organism: Melospiza melodia melodia (assembly GCF_035770615.1). Lineage (NCBI taxonomy): Eukaryota > Metazoa > Chordata > Aves > Passeriformes > Passerellidae > Melospiza > Melospiza melodia. The sequence goes on from NC_086202.1 coordinate 8,981,171, forward strand.
GATGGATGTTATCAACAGATTCCTACACTGAAGCATTATATACTTTTAATATTCAAGTCCACAGTTAAAGATTAATTTTATATCTTTAAAAAAAGAATAACATTGAGTTTTACTGTTTTCCTTTCAAGTGAGCAAGTAAAATTAAACTAAGTGCATACTGTCCAGGGGATGGGGCTGGGAGGAGAATGACAGAGCTTTTTGGCAGCAGCCAGACAGTCCCAAGGAGGACTCGGTGGTGCCTGTTGAAATCCAAGTCTGGGAGCTGCTGCTAAGACAGAGAACACAAGTTCTGGGTGTCAGCACATCTCAGATCTCAAAGTCAACAGGCAAGGACGACCCTTTAGAGTAACAAAAAAAGGAAGAGGAAAGGGGGTTTTGAGTGATCCAAGACAGTCAAGCCGGCTCACAGTTGTAGAACAATGGTTGGCATTGGCAGGACCCATCTGTAGGGGAGCCTATAGTACTGTCACAGCCAGACACTGCCAGTGGGTATTGCTCTAGGCAAAGCATCAAGGAATTTAAGTGGGGGAGGGAGTGATAATACCAAAGGAAAAGAAAATGGGGCCTAAACTCGCTACAAAAAAATCCCAAAGGCTAACATGCTCACAAGAAGCAGATGATAGTCTTTTATCTCTATTACACCTTAAATTCAACAAAATCTGGTGAATGAGAAAGCCCAGATTTTTCTTTGAAAATGCAAAGCATGTTTACAGGGTAAATAATTTAGGAAAGAATATATACTTGAAAGAAGACACCCATTGAAACATCCATGGCTAAAATGCCTGAAGGCAAAAACTTGTGCATTTGCATGCTGCATTTTATTAAGTTAGCACACTGTAGCTTTAAAAGAATGCATGGCCAAATTAAGAGGAATGTGTGACTGAAACATCAAGGATTCCTCAAGTTTACATTATGAATCACAGTGCTGTTGATATGAGATGAATTAACCATTTAGTCGATGCAGCTTAGGCACTGAATTCACACCAATTTCTGCTGGAGCCCTGTGTGGGAGCTCGTTAACAGCCAATGTCTACTGTTCCTTTCATACTCGAGGCTCTAGGAGCACAAGGGCTCATTCTACTTTGAGTCAGAAGAGACAAAAAATCTGTGCTTTTAACCAAGCTCCATCCAGTTTATTACGGACAGCAGCCTGAAATATTTGGGTGCAAAACCACACAGAAACCGTAACTAAAGCAGATGCAAGGGTAGCGTTAACTGACGCACTGGAAGAGCACTCTGGACTAGTAACAACACAGAAAGCACATCCCTCTCCTCTCGAGTTTCCTTCTGCTCCACCTTTCCAGATGCCTGACCCTTACAGTCACAGTGCCTAATCTCCAAGCACCGCTGTGCTGGAGGGTGCCTAGAGCCAGTGCCAAATTCAGGGCAACACCTGCTTTTGAGGATCACCTCCCTGCTGCACAGGGCAACCACCGCTCTGCAGAACAGGTCCCACATGTGCTACCAAACACTGATGCTCCTGGAAAATCCATTCCCCTCACTGCTGCCCCGACAGAAATTGTGCTGCCTTTCCACATTTCAAACCCCCAAAGGATTCGCGCCTGTCCATGGCTTCACACGCACACGTGCACACAATGGGTCTACCTCTGTTTGTGCCATGTTTAGATCTGCTCCATATAAACACAAAGCAGCTCCCAAATAAGCTCTTGCAAACCTTACATTAAGGATGCCAACCGTGTTTAAACCTTTCTATGAAACTGCATTCATTAGCAGGGGAGTGCACGACATCTATATGGGTTCAGCCTGATGTCTTGCACATGTCTTGGTGCCTGATTGACCAGCATTGAATAATGATGCCTTGCCATTAAGCACTGATGGTACAATAACAATTGTCATGAAAATCAGCAATCACGGTAACATGTTAACAAAATGCAGGATATAAACGAACCAGTGCAGACTCTGGGTGCATAAAGAGTGTGTCCTTAACTTGAGGACTACAAATAAAATACTGCAAAAAAATTCCTACAGAAGCTCAACTCTGACACTGATACAAATGAAAAAAAAAAAAAAAAAAACTAAACCAAACAAATGGCTTGGGGGATCAGTTAGCACACATTCATTACAACACAGGGCTTTATTCTTAAAGGAGGCATCTTGAAAAATAGTGTCCTCAAGAACACAGACTGATTGATGACAGAGCACTGTCCAACAGTGTTTCACTGTAATATGTATTTATGATTTAACTAGAAGTGATTCCTATCAGTTTACTGCACAGAAAGGGTTTCTCTGTACACAGAATCACATTTTAAATGGTCACTTTGAATACTTGGCTGTTGCATTTTTTTGTGCCCTTTTATTTCTGATTGGCAGTTTTTGCTAACATGAAAGAAAATAGGTGCATGCAAATCAGTGGCAAGTGATTTTTAAGTGTCCAATATTCATGTGCAAATCAGCAGATTCAAACAAACACTAAGTGTGGGTCTAGTCAAATAGGCAAAAACATACCAGGCAAAATTAAATGTGCATTTAAAGTAATACAACTATACTCACATAGCTTCTGGACAGACACAATTATTACTATATATAAAGACATCCTTGTTACGATGAGTTTTCAAATGGAAGCACTAAACCTCACACAGGGGAATAAAATGTTATGATTGGTAAAGCAAAGCCTTAGATATATAATGATAAATCTCAAGTTCAGGGTATCTGGGGGCTGTTCAATCATTCACATCTTCAGGTTCAAGAATGCTGTTCTTAAATAAAAGCAACTGAAAAGAATGAGACAGGCTGTGGCAAAAACATAAAGACATGGCAACCTACTGCAATAAAAGAGCAAGAGAACATTGCCTAGCAGAATTACAGCTGGCTGGCAGTATCTGACTCGAGACATTTTTCGTCATTAACGACTGAAATTAGCAAACAGAAATACCAGTGAAAAAAATATCTGCACAACTTGCATATGATTCCTTGGCCCTCCTCTAGTGACCATGGGAAAAGTGAGGAATTTGGAAAACACTCAAGTTTTTTTCCTCTTCCTCACCACAAACTCTGAACATATGTCTATGTTTTCATGTTCTCAAGCCAGAAGACCTAATTACATTGTAATTGACATTGTATATTTAGATGTGAATAGGCTTTGGGAGTGGTGGAGAGGGGATGGGACCCCCTCATGGCTTACTGGGGACAAAAAGACAACACTTCCTGAGGTCCACCTTCAGTCTGCACACTGTTCCTGGCAGAATCCTCTTCCATGTCCTCTGAATTCCTTCCCAAAGTTGCCTCTTTGTAAGAACTTGGGAAAATCCATAAAAATTGCTGGAAGTTGAACAGATAACAAAATGAAACCCACAAAAACAGAGGGCTGGTGATTAAAAAAGGGGCTTTTTCTAGCTGATTTTCTAGCAGGGTTTAGTGAAAGAGCCAGGCCATACAGGGCACCTAGGATTTTGTTGATAGGACTGAGGAATTCTGCAGTGCTATGTCCTCTAGTTTAAAAGTTCAGTCTTAAGGACTGGGCCTGTCTACTTGTAATAACATGGATACCAATCTCTAGTTATAATATTACACTCAAACCACATCAATGTGTTTCCACCTGGGCCCTGAATGAAAGAATGAGTCATGTAATAACAGGTGCAGGGAAGTAGTCACACTATCCCACTTTAAACATCTAAATTATATCCAGCTAATCTCTCTCAGCTCCCTGTATATAAGCTCAAATCCTGCTCTGAACTGCCCTCTCTTTCTCCTGGCCATATGGGCACCCTAGCAGTGCTGGTCAGCTAGGTTAGGTGCCTACAACATAGGAATGAATATCTCTAAAAGCTTGAACATGAGGCCCAGGCAAGAAAGCTTGCTAGCTCTGAAGGTAGAATCATACAGAAAGGCACTGGCATATTGTAAAGTGTGTGTAATCTCCCATCAATCAGAAATATTGCAGAGATGAAACTCACCAGTGAAGCAGAAGATGCTAATCAATAATTAGACAGTAAAGACCTTGATCCATCATCTCTTTTTAATGGATCCTATATTTGCACATTAAATTTTGACCAGAAGCAAATATACTTTTCCTTTGACAGTTTTTCTGGAGGAGTAAAAGAAAGGATATCCCTCTGTTGGCTGAATGCCTACTGAAACACACTGGCCTTCCTTGACTCAACTATGTTTTTACCTTGCTGTGTCATCTTCTGACAACCTTGCCATATATTAAAACTTAAAATTATTTTGATTATATCTGATAGTTAAAATACTTATAGAGACATTTAATTAATAATGAAGATCTTGCAACACATTCCAAATGAACAGCATTGGAGTATTATGTTATTTGGTAGCCATCAGGGCTTGCATGGGCCTTCTCTCAAGGAGCTGGCAGTCTCAGGAAGTGAAAATTGTAGCCAAGTGATCAGTGGGGTGTGTGTGGGGAGGGAGAGGCGACTGACTGACCTGGGAAGGAGAGAGATCTACAGGAACAATTGGAAATCAAATGTGGTAACAGGGAAAGCCCTATTGAGGACCTCATAGATGTGGGACTAAAGGTCAAAACACAAAATTGAAGGGCGCTGAAAATCTTGTACTAGTCAGATTTTACTCATTGCTTATTTTAAAAACACATGGGAAGGCATTTCTGAAGGATGAAAAGTATCCTTCTGCTCCTGAGACCCTGACATGGGACTTTTCTCTACATGGTTTTGATGCAACTTCAGCTTTCTGCCATCTCCATGTCCACTCCTTCCACAGAGGGAATCAACTGGGTTGTGACTGTCACTAGGAGGCACAGTGAGGGTTCTGGGGCCATGGAAACTCACCCACCAAAACGGGAGAGGGACTAACTCATTTCATGCAAAGCACAGGCAACCCCAAATCCCTCTGGCAAGTCTCAATGATGATCACATGCACAGTGGCAACTGCAAGTGGAAGGAGTCAAGGTTGTCTTAATCTCCAACCAGCCTTTCTCAGGGTACTGAAGTATCAAGAAGAACAAATCACACATTTAGTCACCTGAGCATGACTAAGAAGCATAGGCCTTAGCAAACATTACAAGAGCTTTAGCAAGAGCTCAGAGGGAGGGTGGATAGCCCAGCTGTCGGTGCAGGGGCATTCTTCAGCACGTCGGGTACGTGAAACCCTGGTCCCCAAACAGTTAATGGGAAAAAAAAAGCCCCAACCCCCTCGTCAGCACTCAAAGCTAAAGCAATTATTTCTCCAGCAGAAGAAATGTATGCAAGCTATAAAATGACAAGAACGTACAAGATCTCATATTGGCTTTTATGATAAATATAGTTAAATTTACATTCTGTGCAATTTAAAGAAAACAAAAATGTCAAAAGTCTGCATCTTATCAACTTCCATAATCATTAGAAGCGACTAAAAGATATATCTTAAACAGATGAAAGGAAGTAACGTCTTTCACCCTGCCTCAATTTAATTAATGACTAATCTACAGGTTTTAGCTGTGACAAAGCTGGAGACTGGACACACACACTCTTCTTGCATTATTTTCTTCTGATTACACAATATTTGACTGGGCATCTTTTTGTATGGCAAGTTTCCCACAATTGTCTTAACAATGTTGACCTCTTTTGTAAAAACCTGAAGGCATCTGCAGCAACTGTTCCTGAAGATCTGCTATCCAAAATGTTACCATTTCATGGCACTTCTTGAATGATAGAATAGAATTTTTTTTGGTATACATTCATTTTTTTTCAAATGCTATAAAAGAAAGGAAAACAATCATGGCTAAGGCCATTTGTGAGATGGCATTAAAAGAGCCTACTCTGAGACAGATAAAAATAATGAGAATCTTTCTGTCAAGAAGGATTTAGAAAATATCACGAGCATTATTAAAATTTAATTTTTTACTGTGCTTTTTGGTTCCCCCTTTTCCAGTGATAATGAGCAGGACTGCACACCTCCACAATGCTAGTACTTGTTTTGAGCAATAAATTCAGCCTTCCAGTCTGAAGACATTTCAGACAACAATTTTGACTGCTATAGGCTTATTTTTCAACCTTTTCTGTGCTTTGAGTCTTCCTATAAAAACCAGTTCATAAGCTAATTTTCCACAAGGCCAGTGGAACAAATAAAAATCAATTTTTGCCCAACCGGTTCAGAGAAAACCTGGGAACAGTGAAGACAGAACAGTGAAAAATAAAAAGAATCGATGTATTCACAAATGGTTTACCTGATAGAGAACTATCAAATTAGTTGTCAGGAGATACTTGCCACTATGAAAGCATTTTCTTTCCAGCATGTTACAGTATTTCTATTAGGGGAGCAGAGAAGCCTCTACTTTGTCCTGACCTCAGACCCCTTGGTTTAACAACCCCCAAATATTGGGTAAATACAGGGCACAAAGTCATGGTGCAAGAGCCCCTCGCAGGTCCTGCAACCAGAGGGACCTGCAAGCCCAGCTGGCTTAGGGTGGGTGTAAGTCTCCATGATCTCCTGCAAGGCACAGAGATTCCTGTCTCACAGAAGGCAGGGAGGCATTCATGACCTCAGGCCAACCTTGTCAAGAGGAATTTGGTCCATCAAGAGAGGGAAAAAATTGTAAAAAACACCGCCCAGGCTTCCCCCCTCTGTTAAAACCCCAAGTGTTCAGGACCACGCTGAAGACTAAGCAGTTTAATCTCTTGGACAGCAGAACACAAATTTCTCCAAAGATAGGAATCCCATTTGTAGACTTCAAAACTTTTCAGAATCTCAAGGACAACTCAGGGCACAGGCTTTAATATCGTGGCCCAATCCATTTCATCATCTTCCCCACTAATTGGGCAAGTGCTCCCAAAACTGCCATACTGAGAAGGGATGGGATAGGTGCTCATGTCTGTCAGTCTGCAGCCAGAAAAATTTGTCTGGAAAATTGATTGAAGAACAGAATCTGTTTTTAATACAAATTAACCATCAATGCTGTGGAAATAAAGCAAATTTATAAATTACAAGCTTAAATAATAAGGGAGCTATTTTTAAGTACCTATAATCTCCACTCTGGTATGTAGCATTTTATACACTCCTTTATTTTTATGAGTTGGCATTAGAATGTGACTCATTTTAACAGAAAAAAAAAAGGATTAACTACGTTACTCAGAAGTAAAGCTCCATATTACCTATTTAAAATATTGTAACACGCCATGGAGACATCATTTTTAGGGCCAAACAAAACATTACTCAATGAAGAAATGGCATGAAATATAAAATATTCAGCAGAGGAAGGGTATTTGGAGCTAAGCGGTTTCACTGCCAATAAACAGCATCATAATAAATAGTGTGCATGTAGGAAAAAATAAGTATACCTGTTCTTCACTATTTGAGATGTAACACCTTAGTGGGGGAAACAAATAAAGATACTACTCTTCCACTAAGCACATGCAGGGAAAAACTAAAACCACCACACATTTTCATTCTGAATCTCTTACAACTGATGCTAATTTGCTTATGATATCTGCCTGATTTAGAGCTAATCTTCTGTAAATTAACTCCTAATGCTGTCTGAAATAATCCTCTTAATGCTGGTCTGTCTTGAGTACTTTATATCAAACACCATGAAATGCACAAGCGTACACAAGGCGTTCAGCAGCTGCAGTGCTGGTGGCTGCTCAAGAGTATTTGCTGTGCCATGAAGGCACAGAGCTGTGGGGCCCTGGGGCAGCCTGGGGACAGCTCTGGTTGTCCCCTTGGAAGGGGACAGCAAGGCAGAGCCGTGTCCCACCACTGCTGGCCACCAGAGAGAGGAGGAGGCTCTTTGTCTGCTGACAAAATGGTGCAGGGGGGTCCGGCTCCGCGCTCCAGAGCTCCCACCTCCAGCAGCACATGATAATGAGGAGAAGTAAACGGCTCGGGCTTCGAGATTTCCCAGCAATGAGATCTGTGTTAAACAGCACTAATTATCAGCTGGAAGCCTAATCTGATAACGGGTCTGAGAAGACAGAGACAGGCCATTTTGTTTCTTCAGTGGAGGAAAATATTTTTAAGGGTGTTGCTTCAGCATCGGCAAGCTTAATAATTATTGTCACTGTGCTTACGATTCTGTATTCAAACATACAGTTTTTCTGCTAAATCCACTCGAACAATTTTCTCCTCAACATTAATTTAATGATAGAGCCAAAAACCTAATTGATATTGGTGAGCAATGCAATACAAACACATTATTTTCTTGGGTTTTGAAACATAAATGGCAGACACAACTTTGACTGAATAGACTTCTTTATGTTTTAACAGACAGTTTATTGGCCCAGACTCCTACATATAAAAAGCACAATCCCAAAAGCAATACATTTTTAATTGAAAAACTCCTGTATTTTAACTATGTCAGGTAAAGGGCTTTTAAAACAATTTTAATTCATGGAATGTTGTTTAGAAATTATATTCTCACCATAGCAAGTGTTTATAGGAAGGTATTAAAAGAAAAAAATCTATTGTTTAAACCATACTTTATTGGAACTTGCTTTTTTAATATATTGAAGAAGAGATAAAGCACAGTGATCACTGAGGTGTATGTGTCCAACAGCCCTTCAAGAGACTTGTGGAAATGTATAAAACAAGCAGTGATACAATCCTTTGCCAAACACTGTCATAAATTTTTTATTTGGCAGCTAACATTCTCACTAGCTTTCTTGGCAGCAATTGGGACCTTTAGCAAGAAAGGTGCAGGAGAAAAATACCTTGTTTAGAGATGTTTTCAACACTTTCTGGGATTTTTCAGAACTTCTGCCTGCAGCATATTTTACAACCACAGTCTCCAGTCACCTGATGAGTGGGTGGTGGTTTTTAACTTTTTTTTTTTTTAACATAGACAGCCTACTACTTCCCTCTGGCCTTCAGCCTAGGATGTGAGCGTGTGGAATGGGGCTATGTGTTCCACAGAGATACAAGTGGTTGCTCCTCTCTGTCTAGACAAAAAAACTTGAAAATAATATCAGAATGTACTTTTCATTGCTCCTGATACTATCTGTATCTTATTCCCGGATGACAGAGATAAATGAAAGTCAAACATATGCTGATTACTTTTGCATTTTTCTCAGGAGATATCTGCAGAAGAGCTGGTCACAGGTGCAGCTGTCCTGGCCAGCCAGTGGGTTGCTGAGAAACAGAACTGGGAAACAGATTTCTGTGCCCAGGTCCAGAGGGGTTTTTTTGTTTGTTTGCTTGTTTTCCTTTAATATCCTGAACTTAACATCTGATGCATTACCTTCCTCTATGAGCCCAGATGTGCTGATGTATGTGTCTTACCAATTCACTTATGGAAAAGATATTCTATATTTTGGTATTTCATCATTTCAGAATAAAAAGAAGATGAACATACTTTACACTTCAGCAACTGCCTCCAAAACTTTCACAGCATTAAGATACATTTCAGTTCTTCCCATGAACAGAAAGGAAACAGTCTTCAACAGATGAGGACAAGAAAAGCACCTTATCTGCCTCAAATGTGAAAGGCTGGAATTTGGTTTTAGACAGCACACATTGCTTTAAACACAGGCCTAATTAAAATAATGCTGTTACAATTACAAACACAAACTAAAAGGCTTCCCCACAGCCTGTGCTCCAGTTTTGCCTGTGTTTACCAGGGGCATCACCCCTCGAGAAGGTTTCAGAGCCCACACAGACATCTAGTGGCAGGTGAGGACACTGCACGGTGGCACCGCCACCTGGCACAGCCCGCGGGCACCTGAAGCCGTGCCAGGGCTGAGGTGAGCTGGCTTTGCTGCGGCTGTGGTTGGGCAACCCAGCAGGGAAAGATGCGCTGCTCCCTCCGTGCCACCCCAGCGGCCGTGGAGAGACAGCTGCTCTCTGGCAACTCTGGCTTCCCAAATTTACATTACTATTGATTCTCTTCAATTAAACCAGAGCTCTTTTTTTGTCTTTCTGAGTACCTTTAAATGCCTGTCCCCTTGCTACTATTTTATCTTACTTAAAAACTGCAGAGGCTAATTATGTAGCATCATTTGAAAGTCTCTTGAGCGTGGCTATGCACAATGCAGCTGACTGGAACACACCGGGGCAACGAGACTTTACAGACAGCAAAACACACACGATGAGCAAGACCGGTCAATAATAAATTCTAAATGGTTGGAGGAGGAATATGACTTGCTCCACAGTCCACATCAATCAATGGAAAGATGCCTAAAACTTCAGTGGGGTTTGAGTCCCACATCTGCAAATGAGATCAAGCGCCACAGCTCTGCACAGAGTTGTAAGAGATCAGTGCCCTGATTCTGCTCTGTTACACCATTTTAAATCAAGCAGTACTCAGTGGTGTCATAACCCTGTACATCTGTGTCAGACCCTGTGTTGCAAGGACAGACTCGATGCCAAGAATGCAAAACAGATGTTGCTTTCCTAATGTTTTCTTGTTGTCCTTTAAGTTGTTTTCATGGGGCTCTGTTTTCATTTTGGGGAGCAAAACAGGTCGACACGACTTTTCAGAGGACAGACTGGAGGAAAGCTTCTGCATCTTCCTTTTTTATTTTGTGTGCATGTGTGAATATGCAGAGGCTTTGAGTTACAACTGGGAAAAATATATATATATTTTTTTTTAAGCTTCATTTGAGCTATGCTTAGTTCCCTTGGGGCAAAGGGAAAGGTAGCTATTTGTGGATGGGAAAAAGAGCTTTTGTGAACAGCAAAACTGCATCACCAAACGGCTTAAGAAAAAGATTTTTTGAAGTTATTTTTTACTACTACTTTAAGAGGAAACAGGGATAAATATATCTTTTTTGCATGTTGACTCATTAACAAATTTAGCAATAAACACCTTGCAATTAAGTCCACTAGTTTACTGCTATCCAGAAGTTTCACAATACTCTGCACAGAAGGTTTTGGAAAACACATAACTAAGAAATGGTGAAGGCAAATCCCAACAGCTTGCTCAAGCAAATCTAGCCAAGGCTTAAACTCACTTCTGAACACTGAAATTCGAGATGCTGTATCAAATAAGCAGCTCTTTTTCCCTGAAGAGAAGAAACTGGGTGTAGCTAACCTAGTGCATAATAGGTTTATTCTCATTCACAAAACAGGAATTACTTTATGGCCCCAAAGTAAAACTAGCAGAGAAATATACTGGCAGATTTGCTGCAGATGTGTGTTGTGACACGTATGCAGGGAATCTGCTATTAATCACACGCTAAGATTTTAATATTATGTAGGGTAATGCAGGCAATCATTATGGTGGAGGTTCTGGATGCATAACAGCCTAACCCACAAATGGGACTTTTAAATTTAACTCATTTGAGCTCACTCTCACACTGCACCAGTTGAATTCCCTGGTTCATCCCCCGCCTCTCCACTACATACATTTATTTCAATATCTATTGTGCTTTTCTTTTTGTGCTTGTCCTCCACTTCTTTTCTTGAGACACGACAGTTGTTGGGGAAAGTGCAGCTTTTCAATTCTCCCGTTTGCCAGACTATGACAGGAATGTTCTTGTTAGAGGGGCTGTTTGTGAGACCCCTGGACATGTACCCAGCACAGGAAACAGTCTGGCTCAAATGCTGGAAAAGCCATTCTTCACCTGAATCCTTCAAAATTTGTGTCTGAACATAACTAGGACCTATGTATCCATACCCGGGCTGAGATTACTGCGGACAATTATACTGTGGAAATGCATTATTCTGACAAAGCAATCAATCACGTTATTTCTCACAATTTCAGTTCACCCCTAAAATTTTCCTTACCTCCAAAGCCAGCTGGATATTATATTACTGAAGCTGTTGAAAGGGTGTAACACTAACCATGAAGCCAAAGGCCACTAAAACTATGCAATGCATAAATTTTTATTGTTTGCTCAGCATTGAAATCTCATTAGGGCTCATAACTCATCGGCGCACTGCAAACATTTGCATCTGCTGATCATGAGAACTTGGACGGAATGTACACCTTTGGCTAATTTACTTGTTATGTTTTTAGATGAGACTGTGTTGCTTTTTATTTTCTTTTAAAAAGTCCTTATGCAGTTGTGAGTCAATTGTCCACTTTTTAAACTGAATACATGAAAACTTTCATTTGCAGTTTCTCAAGGTTGTTCTGTTGCTGGCAATGTTCATGATCATCATTTTACAAAAGCTTCATTTGACTTAGTATTCAGGGTAGTCATTGTTTGAAAACTGTGCCCCATAGAGCATTTCACTTCATTCATCCTTTCTGTTTTATGCAGCCACATTTTAATTAGATTAAAATTTGTCCTCCAATTAGCTTTCATTAAAGTTTATAGATTACAGGAAAAATCTCCACTGAGTTGCGCTTCAAAACTGTGCCTTAAGTTTAAAATGAAATAACTGTGCAAATGAAGCTATTATGAAGATTATTACTATGCAAAAAACATCAGTCGCTTCTTGGTTTACTCATACATTTAACTCTGTAATTCATTTTGCCAACTTCAATACCTCTGTGTTCTCTAGAGTAGTCATCATAATAATACCTTACAGTTACAGGATACCTTTCATTACCAAGGATCCTTAGGGGCCTGATTCTGCATACCAGTACTCCTGCTGAAGTCCCTGGAACTATTTGAGCAAGTGCTCCTTGCTGCATGTGAACAAGAGCCCAAGTACAGGTCAAACCCTGCTTCCAGATACCCACGTAGCGTTAGTGCTGATCTGCGCAGCTCAGAATGCAAACCAGATACGAACATTATGTAAAAAGTCCTTCTGGGTGAGATGTGGCAGCTGTTTAATGGTGCATGGTTACAGGACTCACCTCTGTAAATGAGGGTGCGAGGACAGATACTTCCCCCACAGTTAAAATTGCAGAGAAAGCTGAGAATGTAATTACCCAAGGAGGAAGCGACTCCGTGGGACACTGGGGCTGGGGCTGCATCTCTGCTGTCACTCACGTCCTCAGATGTGACATTGCCAAGTATCGGATGCCCAGCCACTAATACCTCCTGCACATGCAAATCTACCATGTGCTGAAGGCAATATAAAGTTTACAGTTCACCAGGCTTATCCTACAACCAGACATTTACTCTAGAGCAACCTCTTGGTGGAACACAAGGGACTCCATGTCGGAGCAGGGCACCACAGAAATGGATCTGTTTGCAGGAAATTCCCTCCCAATAGCAAGAGCTATAAATATATACATATAATTAAAAATAAAGAGAGAGAGAGAGAGAGAGAGAGATGTAGCCAATGTTTTAAAACTAAAAATAGAGACACTTGGGTTACAAAAACAAGGACCTGTCTTTGCTCTAGCAACATATTTCTGATAGGAAGAACACAGTTGAAAACAACTACTTTACTACAAATGAAATGTAGATCATTAGCATGGGATAATTATTTCAGCAAAATGCAGGAGTGTAAAAAGCAGTTTTCCCTATTTTTCATATGCTAATTGGTTGATCAACCAGTAGTAAGTCTTCACATCCCTGTGGTAACTAGTGTTATTCCCATTTAGCAGATGGCAAAAATAAAGTTTAAGGGTGTCAAAGGCTAGAGGGGAATTTATAGTTTAAATGCTCTGACTCAAGCCAAGGCCATGTTTCCAAGATGCAAAGCAAACAGCAGCAATACTAATTTTAGGAGTCATGCTCAAGTCTGTCCCTTCCTCCACCTGTACTTCTCCTCCTGGTGCTCACTTCTGCCATCACGCTGCAGCATGCCAACCTCAGTTGTGCTGACTCATGAGCTTATGGGTCCATGTGATGAATCAGACCAAGGGATTGATTCAGGACAAAAAAAGAAAGAGAAAAATGAGAAGGGTGGAGAGGTGAGGAGAGATATTTTGCACTAGATCAATTCAATCTGAATACATTGACAGGAAAACAGAAGTACCCATGTAAACAAGAGAGCAGCTGAATGCAGCATAGGGGCAAGAATGAGTATTTTTGTAGTATTTCTGTTGTTGATGTTGATGGTTTTGTACCACAGGACTGAGGTCCAAACCATTCTGAAATAATTCAATTTTTGTGTTTTAACTCTTTTATAACTCCTCTTCTGTTTACCTCCCTTTGCCTGCTTTGCTCTGGGGAAGATCATAATTACTCCTCACTACCTTAGCTCAACAAATTTGTACAAGAAAATTCAGAAACTGCAAGTATTTGAGTTTCCACAATCAAGACCTGGAACACCAAGTTTGTCTTCTCAGTTACACTGTCTGTATTTCAGTAATTCTGCTTCATTTCCTCAATAGAATTGCCATGTTTCATAAAATACAGACAAACTAGTCATGCTTTATGTCAAGGGTGCATTTACAAATAGTTTATAAAGGATTTAGATGATTAACCATATATTAGGACAGTTAATCAAATTTAATAGGCTATTTCAGAATTCTACAGATCAAGCAGTTATTTATAATCCTTGTTATTGCTTTCTACCTTACATCCAATCCTAATGCACACCATTAGAATATTCTGCTAACTCTTTATCAATTATTTGTGTTAGCAGAAAAAAATCCAAACAACAACAACAACAAAAAAACCCAACAAATCAACCCCAAATCCTATCGTAAGGAACAGGTTAGATAATTAGGACATTGAGACTCCTAGACTAAACGAATCAGACCCAAGAATCAAATCTTTGGAGATAATTAGCCTCTGCCATGATTTAGATGCTTCAAGGTCCTTAAAAATCTCAGCCCTCATCACTGTGCACATGGGATTTAGGCAATTAAAAAAAGCAGGCAAAGTGTCATCTGAAAAGGCACAAATGCTGCAGTAACTGCAACAGCTGAGGAACACATATTTTCTTCAAAAAACCATCGGCATCATGACAGGTTGCTTAAAGCTTCAGTGCTTCATGCTGGTTGGGAAAAAAACCAGACAATGGAAAACTTGAGGAATGTTAAATTTAACTGTTATCCCTACAAAATGTAGTTCAGCTCAGTTAGAACAGAATGAAAAGTTATTTCTTGTCATTTTATTCAGTCATTTGAAGGAGCGTCTTCTCTTTTTCATAGTTTTCATTTGGTACTGGGCATACAGAATGTTTTTAATGAAGAACTAACTACAGTTCACTTTTATTGTGATATGATTTATATAGCTTAAAAAAAAAAATCTGTTCTGGAAGTATAGTGTATTTGGTGCTATTTTTGCCTAGGAATGGAAACTCGAACTGGAAATAGAGTCATTCATTCACACTTCCAGGATGACATTGTGTTGACAGGCATGCAAACTTGGAAAGGTGCTACGCAGTCACTCTTAAAATACTACACTGTATTTTTTTTTTCCTTCTAAGCTTCAATTAAGAAAATGTTATAGAAGGATCAGTACTTTGTGAAGGCTAAGAGTTCATCATTTGCAAGAGATCCTCTTTCAGAAGTACAAAGACAGAAAAGTCAAGGCACTAACAACTAAATAAACTGTTTTCACAACAGAACTGGCACCTTCAAGCCCCTCTGCCGTGAGGTGCTGTGCTGTCAGGAGTTCTGCTTGTTCACACTCATCTCAAAGAGCATTCCCCAGTCCCATCAGAAAGGTCATCAAGCCTTCCTGCCAGGTAGTCCATCACTTGCCTTGGTTGGGCTTTTTTTCCCTCAGTTTGAGGAGAATGAAAATCATAAAAAGTATGAGAATATGGTTGAGGTAGATAAACTTAGAGATTCTAACAGAGCTGGAATTCTGTTGGTGCTAACAAGCCCTGAGCAAGTGATCCATGTCTGGCATGCTCTGCCAAACAAACTGCAATTACAGAAGAACCAAAAATAAAACAAGCAACTTTAAACCTCCTGAACGTGTGAGCCTGGGTCTAAGAATCATATTTGCACTTGCTCCCACAGGCTTGCTTCCAAAAGGCACACAAAACTGGAGGGACCTCTCTAATGGGAAGGAAGGAAGGAAAGTTTCCATTTGAGACCTGGCATTTTGGAATGGCAGAAAGAGCAGCTGACCCCAGGGGCTCTTGCCCCTCAGTGTCAAATTCCTACAAGAGCAGCTTGTGAGACTTGGGCTGTATCATACCTGAATCAAAACGTCAGGGCTCAAATCCACAACACAAGTCATGCTCTCTGAAACCGAGGTACATAATCCTCTTGGCTTTGCTTTCTGTTGGGCTTTTCCACCCTTTTGCATGCCTCTGCAGTGGCAATCAACATGTGCTTCCCCTTTTTGTCTTAAAGAGAAAACCTCAGCTAGGCCCAAATTTTAATGATTTCAAATGATGCGCTCTGTAACTTCCTTTGCAGCAGTTTCCTTGTTTGCTGCTGGTTCTAAAAACCCCCTTTGACCTGCTCATAAGAACACCATTTCTGTTTCTGTCATCCCAAATTAACGAATGAGGAGAGGGAAACTCCCCTGTCACTCCAAACCCTCACCCTTCAAGTCCCCCTGCCTCATTGCAGCCCTGGTGCTCTAAAATAAAGGCAGCATTAATGGGCTGAAGTTTCCATGGGACATCAGCACTTACTTAAATGATATTCTGAATCGTGGGCTAGCTGGTGGTGGGCAAGGGCAGGTATTTACTTGGGGCAGTCTCTTAGGATACAATGGATTTATGGCCGTCAATTCCGAACAACACCACCATTGTCTCCTCACATTCTATCTGCCTCCATTATTCATTTGTGTTGATTTTGATTGATGAAGACACTTTAAAAAAGGAGGGGAGGAAGGAGGAGGGGGAGAGGAATACTTCAACTGTTTGGTTTCTAATTCCTGTAAATCTACAGTTCATACTGCAGAAGTACTACTCAAAAGAAATGTCAATCCCCACGTTTTGGTAAGGGGCTTTCCCTTTTAGCAGTCTCTGTTCTTTCTGAAAGAAGTGGGGTGCAAACAGTGCTTCCATGACATGCCTAATCACCATAGGGGTGGCACATCACACTTCAATCAGCCAAGAAATGTTGGGTTTTTTAATGAAAAAGTATTAAGACTTCTGCAAAACATCTTCTGCCTATTAATTTCCTATGCTACAGTTAATTAAGTTTTAGAGCAGGTTTGATAAGTCAAAAATTGCTTGGACCACAGTCTTGAACCCAAGAAGAGTAGACAAAACTTCTTCATTCAAAGTGAACGCACCTGCTAGAAATCTGAATGTGTAGAAGTCATCAAAAAAGCCCAGCCTTGGCTTGCTTGCTTCCAAATATATGGTATTTTCTGACCTCTAATTAAAATATCCTGACAGAATACAGATTATGAACCACCCGATACATTTCTTTCCATGGGAGGCAGCGTCTGAGGCCTGGGGGTAAAGAGATCCCTGAGAGTTGTTTATATTCAGTTCACTCCTCTCAAAGTTTTAAATGAGCTTCTGAGCAAGCACTACAAACTTGCCAAGCTCTCTGCTTACTTATGGAACGGAGAGAAAGAAAGAAACAAAGAGAGAGAGAGAGAGAGAGAGAGAGAGAGAAAGAAAGAGAGAAGAGAGAGAAAGAGAGAAAGAGAGAAAGAGAGAAAGAGAGAAAGAGAGAAAGAGAGAAAGAGAGAAAGAGAGAAAGAGAGAAAGAGAGAAAGAGAGAAAGAGAGAAAGAGAGAAAGAGAGAAAGAAAGAAAGAAAGAAAGAAAGAAAGAAAGAAAGAAAGAAAGAAAGAAAGAAAGAAAGAAAGAAAGAAAGAAAGAAAGAAAGAAAGAAAGAAAGAGAGAGAGACATTCACCACAGGTTTGCATTTCTTCTCAGAGATCTACCCCAGCACATGCTGACTGCCTGTAGCCAAGGGAAGCCCAGTACCCTCCTGAATATTTGGCCACAGGATTTCCTTACTAGTTCCACCCCTTTTGGCACTTTAAATAGCATGAGCTATAATAAAGCAAGAGAAGTAAAAAAGAAAGTGAAAAAAAAAAGACAGATAATTTTTTAATAAACTGGCATCACATGTCACAGTCACCACCACATTCAAAAATCAACTCTTCTATTGAAATTTTGGTGTCTAAAATGTTGGTGTTTTAAAATGACTGCAGGCTCAGAAAGAAAGCTTTGCTGTTTCCTATTATCTCTGAAAATGTGGGCTTAGAAACATTACTTGGAAATAAAGAAAACTTGACTTCCAAGAAGAAATAGGTGAAGGGAGGAAGAGTCTGTGGAACTGCTGAGTACACAAGCTTGCTGCTTGACCACTTGGTTTGTTCTACAAAGCATAATTGCATCTGCCTTTTTATAATGTTATGTGGTTCATATTATTACTTTCTGCACCATCTTTCATGTTTCAAGGGAGTAGGCTGCTACTAACTGGTGTTAGGAAGAAACTATTTCTAATTACTCAGTATTTCTGCAGCTCCCTGAGAGGGATACAAGATGTGTGCAAAATCATCCGGTTCTGTTTTTGAAACTCTCGTCTTCACAATTTTGACTTTTCAAAATGATCTGCTCTTAATATAACATGAGTTGTCAAAGGCTGTCAAATAAACGATAAAACTCTCAGGAAATAAACATCTCTCCCCTAGTAGGTTTGTATATATTTCCGCAAAAGTAAAGAATTCTAAAAGTAAATAAACACATGGGAGGATTAGAGAAGCAATAAACAAAAGCATTTCCACATTTTGAATTTAAGAAAATAGGAGCCTCTTTCCAGCCATTGCCAGGAAATACTAATGCACAGAGGTGAAGTTTGTACTAGCTAAAATATTATTTCATGCTAGGGCATATGGACATGCATTCACTCATACATGCACACATTGCACGTATATCCCAAACCAAAATGTAAATCAGATTTCTACTGTGCCTTGATAGATTGATGGGCAGAGGATTTTAACACCCGTTTGGACCAACACAAGCACGGGGACTCCTTGCTGCAGGATGATAAAAACTAAACCTTTTAGCCCTAATGAAGGAGTTTACAGGATTCCTAATCCCTGCACCCCACCTCACTTCTCCCGCAGCCCTGCTGAAAGCTTTAAAACAGTCCCCAGCACTAACATGGTACAGAGCCTGTTGAACATGCTGATCTGCTCATGATTACTCTTTGCCACTGTAAAACAATCTAACTCCTCAAGTGAATGGAGTCTGTAGCAACAATGGTGTTATTGACTTGTTGCTCCAGCTCTATTTAGTTATTACCCTCGAGGCCACAATCAATAGACTTTGCACCAAGTCAGCCTAATAAATCCCAGGCTTTCACTGGAGCTTTGCCAGGAACTGCTAGAAAATCTATGGCAGTCAAACACTTAGAGTATGAATAACATAGAAAGCTGTACTGACAGCTGTATAAATTAATTAACAAGGAATGTTCTTACTCTTTTAAGAAGATCATAATGCACGTTTACCATGATTTAAGGAGTCACAGGTAGAGCAACAGAAAAATTACCTTTGTGCTTTCATTTAAAATAAAAATCAAATATGATTAAAACAAAACAGCTTCAGACTACTTTTTCCTCCCTTTGATTATTGGAAAATCTGCATTCACATTACTGCTGTGGCCATTTAATTATTCCAAGTTTGATTTTAAAAGGAACTGAACCCAGCAAGCACTGACCACTCAGTGCAAACGGCGCTGGCATTTTAACCGGATGAATGTTGGCTGCTGTGTGCTGGTATCTGCGAGGGGGACTTAAATCACATTTGCAATGCAGTGATTAAAACAGAAACAAAAGGAAGGGGGAAAACAGCTGTTCAAGAAGTAAGAGGTTGGTCACTAGTGAATTCCAGGTTCTTTCAGTTCCTTCTGTAATAAGCAAATATTCTGCAGAGTCAGCTGCGAGGCGCCTGATCGCGGTGTCCGGAGACGCGCTGAACCCACTGTGGCAAGAGCTTGGTGCCAGCCCCGGAACAAAAGAACCTCCTTTTTGCACGCTGGAAACAAATGTAACAGATCAATAGGCTCTTACAAGTGATTAGCTGTCCCAGTGGCACTCCCTGGGAGCATTCGGCTTTCCTAGCGAGGGTCACTGCTTTGCTGGGAAGCGAGGAGGGGCTTGGGCACCTGCCAGGCTGGCTCCCCACCAGGGGAGGTGGGCACAACCTGGGGCACACACCAAGGCTTGAGACAGAGCCCTGGCCTTTGGCTTGCAGGGAAGCAAAGGAAGGCTTGGGCAGCACGGCAGATCCAAGCCATGCTGTTAGCATGGGAGAGATGAAGGAAATCTGTCCTGGCTTTAGGCAGAACTGATCTCATGAGTGAGGTGAGGGAGGTCAGACCAGCCTGTCCTGTCTGTGGAGGGGCAGCAAGCAGATGAGGGGGACACAGACACCTTTGACAGGAAAAGAAGGTGTGACCATGCTCTGAGGTGTCTTTCACCATCCACAACCAGGAAAGGACTTCAAGCAACCCTGAGAAGCAAACAGAAAGCCTACTTGCTCTCAATAATGGATGCTCATTTTGCTCCTTTTGGGCTTTAGGGGCTCTTAGGAACCTCACTGGAAGCAAGGGGAATCTTTTTTTTTTTCATCTGGATGAGGAGATTCTCAGGAATCAACATGGGAAAACCCATTAAGCATTACCTCATCTTGGGGTACTTGGTTTATCCATCATTTCTAAAAGAAGGAAAATCCTCCTCATTTAACTTGGTGAAGAAAGGGGTCACGTTTGGATCCCAACTCATAGGAAAGGGCATGTGAGTGCTGGAATGGATATATTCTGAACATACTCTCACCCTGAGGATGGACAACCTCACCCTGAATGGTTGGTAGACAGTTTTTTAAAAAACTAGATTTTCAAAGGTCATTTTGATACTGCTTGTTATCAGCAGAGAGGAAGGGATGAAGTTCATTTCACAGCTCTCAGTTCCTCTCCTCTATGGGCAAATGCATTTAGTCTCAGCTTTTGAATTCAAAAGCAGGGCTTTCAGGAACTTCAATGTTTCTAAGGATTGAGGAAGCAATTTCTACTGAAGTTTCCAAATTCTGTTTAAGTCCTCCTGCCCCAAAAGGACTCATGAGGTTTTTGGGGAAAAAAAAAGTTACACTTTTCATTTAGAACGTGACCTCAAATTTGAGGTTATTTGATTGCTTCTGAGTACTGCTCTTCCCTTCTCCCTTCCATTCCTTTTTCTTTTTAAATATGGCAAATTACTTTGTTTTAAAATACTCCTTTCTACAGAGTCATATGTAAAGCATCAAATAAAAGATCTGTTTGGGAATTAGGACATATTTTCAAGAATAGTGAGGTGGAGAGCCAGAGTTTCTGAGGGCTCAGCCCTGTGAAAAGGGCCCAATTTTCATTATCAGATGAATATCTGTCCTTTTAAAACATAACTTCTCTTTAATAAGGTCAATTTCAGTACCCAAAATTGTGTCATCAAAAGCACTATTCATATTTGAAAATTTAGGATTCAGAATTCATTGAAAGTAATTTGAACCCACCAGGGATGCACCTGGAGCCTTACAGCTCTTCTGGCAATGTACCATCAGAGGTGGCCATTGTCTGGCACCTTGTTAGCAAAATGGAGTTACTCTGTGTTTGAGGAAAAAAAGCCTGCACAGTTTCTGGGCCCTGGGTCACCCTTGAGGTTTCTTGTGCCATGTGACTTTTTATTCATGAACTTTCTGAAGACTCAGCCCATCACTGCGACATGTTGATGCAGCTTTTGTAACGAGCAGAGGCAATAACACACCTTGTATTTTTCAAGCACTTATTTCAAACACAGCATCCAAACTCCTGCACCTTTATTTTGTGTGTGCAAACATGTCAATGGAGCTCAAACCTCAGCACGTGTGCCAATTCCTGACCTGGCAGCAGGACACAGCAATGCAGTGCTGGAAGCTCCATGAGTGGAGGGCAGAGACTGAACATCCAGGAGCTGCCAAAAGCAACAGTGCTGGATCTGGGGCTGGCATCCTTTTTCCTTCTGAGCCAGTTCTGCAGCAAGCTCCACGATGCTGTCAGGAAGCACTCTGCTGCTGGAAGCTGCTCTGCTCTGCTGATGAGATTTAAAACTAAGCTCCTGGTCTTTTGGGAGTCGTTAAAGATCCTGAGATAAAAGTGAATCTCATTAGCCAATCTTAAGAAACTCATAGGAACAGGGGCTGTAGAAGGAGAAATAGCTGTTTATGAGCACAGCAATGCAGAATTTCATTAAGTTCTTGCCCATATTCTGCATCTGACCAATACAGAAGAAGACAACTACAGAGACACCAAAGGACTTCCAACCTCTCATTTCCTAACATCCTCAGAAATATTAATTATCAGCTTCACAGCATTATCCAGCCTACTTGCTTTTTTCTTCACTGCTCAGATTCTTGATTGAGGCCCCCCTGGCCCCACTGCAGCCAGCTCCACACACAGCTGGCACAGCTGACTCTGCCTGTCCTCAGCCCTCTTATCCAAGCCACAGTGTCACCCTGGCTGCCTGTCCACCAGGAACTTTCTAGACTGACACCCACAGCACAGAGCATGAAACAGCTTCACAATTTGGGTCTGCTGTGCAATTACACTGCCCATTTAAATTTTAAAATAAAACTGCTAATGGTTAGCAATCACAGGAAAAAAATATGATTATTTTAAACAGACACCAATCAAATGTAGGCTAAAAATCTGACTCTTTTTTCCTTGTCTCTTCTTTTCCTGCTCATTGCACTGCATGCAAATCTCTCTCCCCCCTTCACAAACTAATTTGATGGTCTTTTTTTTAAGCATAGTAACAATTGTCCATACTAGTAATCAAATAACAGCATTTTCCCCTAAGTACCTAGGTTTTTTCACTTGTACATGAATAAGTACAGTAATTCCCAGGCATACAGCCACAGCAAGGCAGGACTTCCAAAAAATTGCATCACTCTTCACAGCAGTGCCTGTTACACTACTCTACAATTGCTTCTGCTCCTTGAAATAATCCTCTCTGAAATGGAGTTCTGGATTTTGGCGGGCGATAATCCCAAGGGGTACCAAGTGATAGCCAACTATCCATAACCAATAAAAGTAAGCTTGCCAAAGCATCCTCTTCCTCTTTTTAGTTCTCTGATTTCCATATTCTTGATAGCTGGCCCAGAAACCCTGGCCAACAGTAGACAGCCATATCATGGCACAGATTTAGAGGATGAGGAGTATAAATGGAAATACAGAACAGTTGAAAAATTAGATTTTAATTCAATTTTCTGAAAAACAGTCCCACACTTAAATGCACTTTGGATGAAGACCATAAAAGTTGTACAGCTTCTCTGGCTGCTTTTCTAAACTCAAATGTGTGCTATCTCACTTTAATCTTAACTGCTTCTTAAGGTGATAACACTGAACAATGTGGCTCTAGAATATACAGACCAAACAAGAAGCAGGAAACATTCTTCTTTCCAGCAGGTCTGCAGAGGTATAACAAAAAGAAACACTCCTGAGCACTAGACTAGCACTGAACATAAATGATAACATTGTACAGGGCTGAGTTTTCACTGATTTGTTCCTTTCTACCAAATGTTCTGAAGGTAATTGGCTCTGGGAAAGAATCTGTGCAAAGCTGGTATGGCCCAGCCTGCTTTAATTGGGGTGGTGCCCACCAAGAGCTCCTCAGGATCAGGGCAAGGCATCCTCCTGCCCAGCCAGGCTCTTATTTACTCCTGTCACTTCAAAACCTCTCCATCATGATAGACTGGATCAACCCAATCTAAATGTTCTGATCTGTTACATATGTGGAAAATGAGAGACTGGCACACACACACACAAAGCAGCTGTTTTCTCAGTGCAGTCCTTTAATGGCCTCAACACAGAGCACAAGGCAAGTGAATTAGTCCAATGGAGACTGAGTTACCTTCCCCTGTCTGTGCAACACGGGAAAGGAAATTCAATGCCTGCTTTAAATGACAGAATTCAGCTAGATGTAACTTGCAAATTGATTAATTTTCTCAGCAGACCAAGATTGATCTGAGTTTTCTCTTTTGTGCAGTAAGTATTCTACACTTGTCCTGAAACAAGTTAGCTAAAACAAATTAGTCAGCGAGGAATAAATTTAAAGGGACACTGACAGATCTAATTTAGCCCCAAATTAAGGATAAAAGTGAGAACAATATAAAATAAATATTAAAAAGTCAGCCTGGAAAAAATCCCAATGCTTCTGTGGACTTCTTATAAGGAAATAATTTCCATTTAAATAATATTCACAACCTGCAATCAAGTTCTGTGGTGAAGGTGAAATTTACTTTCACTGGGGTGACACCATCAAGTGCACTCAGCTTTTCAGCTGCAACCACCAGCAGCAAATAGACTACAACAAGCAAATGCAAAATTTCTAACCGGTGACCCAGGGTTGGTAGTTGACAGTTTAAATACATTGCTACCTTGCTAGCATAATATTTTAGGGATCATCCATAAAAATTTCAAGTACTTTAAAAGGCACTTATGAGAGCAGGCAATATGATCATTGCTGGTATGATTGCTTTTATCCAGAGGTCTTCCTGAGCTGCTGTGCCAACTTGTGCACTTGGAAATTCATGCTTCCACCACCAACTTCACCCACTTAGAGGAATTCTGCAAAGATGCAGCTCTGTGGGCCTTAGGACCTGACCTGGCATGACTGGACTAAAAAGGAGACCAGTTCATTCACATTCATTTAACAATAGTTTAACCTAACTGGTTTTGTGGCAATTTGAAACAGTTCTGATTTTTTTTTTCAGTTTCAAATTCAGCATTTGTATTGCACAGACATTAAAAAAAAAAACCCCAAACATTTTCAGATTGGGTCTGTTCAGTAGCACTTTCCCACCATGCCTTTCAGTCCTTCTTTGGTCAAAAACCAATTTCAAGCTCACAGCACCTCCTGTGATGGGGACTCAGAAACTTGCAGACTCTCCTTGCTGTTGTATGAAATAAGACCCATGGCATCCATACCATAAATGATCAGCCACCCCTCATTAGATCTCAAGTTGCTAACTGAGCTCAGAACTTTCACATTTTATTTACGAGACACTTTAAGATAGTAAATAAAACCTGATGTGCTGAATAAAACAAAAAAGACAAAGGAATGACAACAGCAATTGAAGCTCCTTGTGAGAGAAGCACCACAGAACACAACATTATCCATGGCTGCAATAAATCAGCACTGAAAAGAGTTTAATAAAGCTATTGAGTAAAAGGTAGAAAAAGGAAGTGTAAGGGCAGTTCTTACAGGAAGAAGTAAATTGATTATATCACCCTGATGGTGATAAATATGGTGATATCAGCTGCCTTGTTGTTCAACTGGATGAAATAGCACGCATTTCACCAGCCTATGGGATTAAAACCTGGAGGTGACAAATTGAGTTGGCATTAAGAATAATGTTTGCCTTTGTAATTCTTTTTTTCTCAAGAAACTTACTATATTGAATGGGACAAAACTTACATTTAAAGGAAGGCTTTATTTGTCACACATATGATCTTAACTCAATAAACTAAACAAGGCTTTTCTCTCTCCCTAAATCAGTATAATAATGGTAGTTTTGTTTAAGCTGCTTGTTTATACAAGAGCCTGTAGATATATAGACCTTAGGCTAATCCTATTGCTGAAAGTAAGACCTAAATGAAAACAAATCTTAACCAGCAGATCTTTATTTTAAAGACAGCTCTGTTCAAATCAGCTATGCTGATTATACTCTGAGATAACCCACACACCATTTAAGGTTGATCACTTCAGCAAACATGAGCTTTGCACTGCAATTTTCTGGTCTTTTATTTTCCAGGATAGCAAAGACCCCCACAATGACTTTATCAGAGAGTTACACAACTTCAGACCAACAGATTCTGCAGGGAAAAGAAATAAATGCAAAAGCTCAATTTTAAATCTCTGTGTTAGATTCTCCAACAATGCTGGATTTTAGTATTAAGAGCAGGTTCCATTTTCTCTTTTTATCTTTCATGCACACACTAACTAGAACACAGAGTAATGGCACCTTGACTTTTTCTGGTCCACATAACATCTACACAAAACTCATGAAAATGATGTGCAAGAACCTGAATGTGGTTTTACTCCTCCCAAACAAAGTATTTTTCCAAGGAGTACATAATATCTCTCAGGGATACAGTGGAGAGTGGGAATAAGGGAAATGGAAAAAAGCAATATCTTTTAAAAGCCAGCAAACTTTTAAAATTATTATTATTATTTTTCAGTGTGAAACAAAAGCCCTATACCAGAAAAAGCTTGGTAAATGCTTGTCTTCTGCAAACACATTGGTAGGGTCCATCACTTTATGTGCTCACTCATTACATGCTGGTGGACTTAATCTTTAAAAGAAACTTAATTTTCTCTGTGAAAACATTTGCAGAAGAGAGCTGATAAACTTGGTCAACTTCCATTTTCCCCCTTCCTCTACCTTTTCTACTGAAGAATAGAAACAGGTCCCCCTGAGTACTCTGGCCCTCAATGATTGACCAAAGCCAACCGAGCCAGTGCCAGCAACAGTGGCTTCAGTACTCCCTGCAACCCTACAGCTCCCTGTGATCTGCCCAGATGAGTCTGCAGTCCTTTCCTAAACACACATGCACGGATTTGTTTGTGGTTTCTGCAGAAGAAATATTGCCTCAGGTTGTATTAACTTCTGGAAAGAGTTTTCAGTGGCGATTTTTGTTCGCTGGAAGAAAAACTCCGTGCTCTTGGTAACCCCTTCTCCCCCTACAAAGAGATTCCATGAGAAACCCTCTGCTATGGCCAGCAGAGGTGGGAAAGCTGCTGTGGAGCTGCCTTCTGCTCCCCTCTGCCCTGAACCCCTCCCAGGCTCACACACACCAGGAGCAATGACCGGGCTTGCACTCCCTGCTCACCACAAACGCCACGGCTGCAGCTAAAGCACAAGTTTTAACAAGTCTGCTGACTTCAATAGCAGCGTTTGCTAACACAACACATGTCCACAAAGTCAGGAGCTCTTTAGAGCAAGGATTACAGATCTCCAAGGAAAAATAAAGTCTAAACAAGGGAGGTGATGGGCTAACTCTGAAAGGACAGATGATTTGGGTCAGATGTGCATTAAAAGCTTCAAAAGTCATATAGCTTTTTCTCTTAAACCCTTTGTTTATATGTTCAACCCTGCCTTACCCTTCTGTTTCTACCTAAGATCTTACTTCTTTCTCTATACCTGAGGCCTCTACCCCCTCTGTTTTCATTCCTTGTCTGGTTCCCTCTCCTTGTTACCATAAAGCAGTTTGTTTCCCACTCTTTTCTACTCTTTTGTTCAACCTAAATATTTGTAAAGATAATTTCCTTTCCCAACTCTCCCCAATAAATCTATTAAGAGAAGTGATGAATTCATTGTGCTACAGCCACATTTTGAAAGAAAGGGGTGACATTTTATTGCATGTGGGGGATATGAAGGGGCTGAAAGAAGTGGCTTTGCCTGCAATGAAGTTTCCATTCAACTCTGTACTTCTGAGTCTTGGAGATAACATTTAACTCACCACATTGCTCACCCTCACTGATGTCTTAATTCACTTGGCACCTCTTGTTGCCCAGTGATTGAATTTAAACCTGTGGGCTAAAGGGCTCTCTTTGGATTATCTCATTTAGCTAACTGGGTGCTAATCAGAAAACGTGCACAGAGTAGTGAGGCAGCTATTGCTGTGTATAACCAGTTACAGCTATTCTAATTCAGTATCCAAGACTCAATGTGTCAATAAAAAGTTCAAGGATACTGTGTGAAATTCTACCTTCTCCTGGAAGGAAGTGCCCAGGGAACTCTCACCCCAATTCTAAATATTAAACATTATCTAACACCTTTCAAAAGTGAGGTTTTATCTCCTTCTCAGTGATCTCTTTGTATTAGATAATAATGTTAGATATTTTCATTCAGTTTTGTAAATTCTTGGCTTGAGTGGATTCCAGTGGCAATGAACCTTTAGACTGATCACACATTGTGTGAAATGGCAGGTCTGGTTCTGGGAGCCAAGCCAAAGCTGGAAGCTTGTTGGTACAGAAAGATATTTTTAATTGGGAAAGGAACAATTTCAAAAATGCCAAAAACCAACCTGTACATATCTTAGTTTTCTGTTAGACTGATGATGTGACAATTTATTAAGTTTTCTCAACTCTTTGGTCCAGTTGTTAGTCAGAAGAAAAAAGGAAACTGGGAATTCTGGTAAGAGCAATGCCACTAATAAAGTGGTACACATTCTTTTTCTTCTTGACTTATTCATGCACATCATTTGTCTGTTTCTTGATAAATGAATTTTCTGGACAGCATTGCTCTTATGGCACATCAAGGCTCATGAACATTGTACACCAGGGGAAATAAGAAATGGATTTTATTAAGTTTATTATCAGCTAAAAACATGATACTTCAAGGCTGGAAGTAAAGTAATCCACCTACACAATTTGAGTGGAATGAACATTTGGCTTCAACTACAGCTCATATGTAAAATATAAATCCAGTTTCTCCATTGGAAATCCTCTGGGGCTGGGTTTTACACTACCTTGATCAAACTAAGAATTAAAGTTCAAGCTGGCTTCCATTCCCACATGGCAACATGACCTACATGTTTGTATTAGTGGTGCTACTCCTTCCATACCCTTCTTCATATCAGTATTTCCCCCAGCTTCTCCTTTTTTTCTTTCAAAGTCAAAGTGAGTTTTAAAACTATATAGACAATATATTGTGCAGACAATGGAAAAAGTAATTAAAGAAACTTATTACAGAAAGAACTGTAAACAAGGTCCACTTCTAAACAAGGTCCCATCTCTCCAACACTAAGTATCACAAATGGAAAAGAGCTGCTACCAGAAACAAATATAGCAAGAAAAAATTGATCATTTTTGAAAGAAAATTCTGAAGCTCAGTATAGTTGCTGTCAAACTAAACACAGAGGAACTCTCATGGCTTTATGGTCAAGGCCATACTGGAGAAACTGGACTTGTGAGAATGAGCACTTCTGGGTTCAGACCTGCCCCAGACATCCAGTGTGCCTCCTGTGGTTACCTCTGTGCCAGAGCTTTTCCATCTGGAAAGTGAAAGCAAAGCTCACCTCCCACAAAGGGATGGAGCAGGGCTCAGCTCACATCTATGGTGCTCTGATGCCCTTGGATGATGAGAGGTGTCTGTATCTGAAATGCTGTCCTTACACACCTACTATCTGCCATAATCTGTCGTGGCACATATTGACTCCTATGTTACCAGAAGAAGACAGACCTGATTTCTTCCCAGATCTCACTCCTTGTACTCTGGGAAGCAGCTCCAAAGCAGAAAGCTCAGAGAGTGCTGCTGCTGTTCTTACTGCAAGGCTTTCACACCAAGACTGTTGCTCTGATGGCTTTGCCAGTAAACACACACTGCACTGCCCCTCAGCCAGAAGAGGCCTTGCTGAAAGTCACTTCAGGCAGGCTGAGGTCTCCAAGAGCTCTGGAATGACTCAGATCAGTTCTATTCACTAATGCTCTGCCAGTTGCTGTTATTTCCATTGACACTCAAAGCCTCTGGATAGCAGGATTAGTATGGACTCCAGTGAGAGACATCCCTACTGACTGAGGAGGCAATGGCTCTGATAATCCAGCTCACCTTCCCCTTATTCCATGGTGTGGAGGCTTCAGTAAATATTCTTCCAAAAAACACTGTTTCGAGACCAAATGGGATTTAAATTGACAGTTAGGCAGGAGACCACATCTGGATACCAAACAAGATAATAGAGAGGAGGAGCAGTTTCCTGGGCTGGGTGTTGCAGCAGTGGAGTGCAGGAACACAATAACCAACTCCTATAAGTGATCTGCCTGTGTACAAGAGGGAGTTAAATCAGCTAATCATGTATGCCATCACAGGATGGGTACTGCAGGGCAGCTCAGAGAGTCCAACAGGCAGTGATCACTCCTTATCTATACAAGCAGCCATGTTTTAATATATGGCGCTTCACCCCACCCTTTTCAGAAAAGATTGATAAGCAAAATGATGAAGCTTTAATGAGCTTAATTGCAAATGCCTTATGTTCTTGCATTGTTGCCAAACAGCTACTTTGACATCCAGCAGTTTACTTAATAACTCCCCCCTCCTTTTCCCTACCCCCTCCAAGCCCAGTAACGTAATTATTCCTGTGGCAACCCCCCTATTTGACGTCTCTTTATTTATTTCCCTTCTCCCCCTCCCTGAATTACTGTAAATGGGTATCTTTGAAAGGAGGGTGGCAGGCAGCTTTTGGTACAGGGCTCACCAAGGAGCCCTCCATCAAAGGGCCCTTTGTGAGCATGCCCTGGACCGAGGCCAATCAGATCATCTTGCTGTCTGTCTCTGAAGAAAATTCGCCCCTGGTATGCAAGCCAAGCCAAGAGCCTAGACAGGGTGACTGCACTCCCAGTCCAACCTGTCTTAGCTGAGTGAAAAAATGCTGAAGGGAAAATTACCTGTTTGGCTCCAGACTGAATTAACTTTTTAATATACAAGTATGTTTATTATTTTTTCCTTAAAAGTGCCTGCCTATCTAATATATTCATTAATGTTATCTGGTCAGTTCGCTTGAAATATTATGAAAAATGTGCAAATGCAATAAGGTGACAGTGCTTGGAGGCAAAGCAAGATGTATTTTCTAATTATATGACAGAAAACAACATTGTTATTAGCAAATGACAGTGCAGAGTAATCTTCTTATGTCCAGGCCAGTGCAAGCTAGGATATCTTGCTCCTCATATCCAGAGCATCAGAAGTAGATGGCCTTGACACCAACTCCTTCCCCATTCAGTGACCACCACAAATCCTCAGCATCCAACTCCATCAAACTCTCCTGGAGTCAGACTCCCAGCCCAGTTTGCAAGTGGCACAGCCTCTCTGCCCCAGCAGAGCCTCCTGCTCTGTCCTGTGCCCTCCCAGCCGAGCAGCTCTCCATTCCAGGCTCAGAAATGTTGCATTTTCACCATTTTCACTTGGCTGCTTGCTAAGTCCCCTATGAGATGTGCCTGGGACTGCAGAGGGAGCGCAGAGAGGCTCTGCCTCCCCCAGCCCCTGCCTCTATCTGGAATTCCTCCCTCTGCTGCCACTTCCCCTCGCAGCTTCTTCCTGCTCCCTGTGTGCTCTTGACTCTTTTGTTCCCCCTTTTAGAAACACCTTGTAAGTGCCAGACAGGAATTTCCCGACACTATGTCCTGCATTAAGCAAGCGATAATGGCCGAAACAATAGAGAATTATGTCAGTAGGGTGCCCGAACAAAAGAGCAGAATTTAAATGAGGACGCAGCTTTGGTCTTTGGAATTTGTCCACTATAAATGACTCTTCTTATATTATTAGCATGTCTAGTTTAAGTGGAACACATTGCAATTTTAAATGGACAATAATAAAGAAGGATCATATGTCCTATTCTTACATGTGCACTTAACATTCCCTGGGGGTTCTTTCCGCCTGCCATCCCCTCTCTTTCCCCCATCAAAGCCCTTCATATTTCTCACTATATTTAACTATCTTTTTAAAACTTGTTTTTTGCTCCTAGGAGAACCCAAATATTCTAATCCAGAGCTGTGTAAAGAAAATATAAAGTAGATTGTAGAACTACAGCTAGCTACTTGTGCACCATCCCTGCTCACAAAATGTTCATTTTGCAAATGCTATAGAAGAAAACTCAAATTACAGACTATATTTACAAAACCTGCTAACCTTAAACTTATCCTGGTTCTTCCTCTCTAAAAAATTAATTGACATTAGGATCCCTATATTCCTTTCTTTGTTCTGGTTCAAACAACAACCTGCCAGGCTGCCTTTCAAAGCTGGCCATCACCTAGCAGGAGCAAGGATACTTAAAGTAGTCCCTTAAGCAGCCATTCCTTCCTAAAGAGCTGTGCTGGTTTCTGACTACACCTCAGATTTTGCAAACTAATTCAAGCTAAAACAGCCACTGACTTAAAATAAGTCCGCTTCCTTTACAATACAGTCCCATGACCAGTTGAACTTCAAAAAAGAAAGACACCATGGATAGAAACATGTGTCCAACATATCCATTGGCACTACTGACAGTGGAAGTTATAATCATGAAACAAAAGACTAAGTTTCCTAAATTTCTGTGCAGTAGAAAATGAATTACCACATTTGTAGTGATATTTTTTCACTCATTTCTCATCCCTGTATTTCTTTACTGTCACCTGAAAACTGGGGTTTCAGAGTAACAGCAACAAGAAAATACTGACAGATTAAATGGGGGTTGTCCAAGACAATCTTTCCAAGATGAATTGCAAGACTAGGTTCAAAAGTCTCATTCTGTAGCCTAGATAGTGTTATTTAATTGCCATTCTGACTGCTTTCTTGACCATCAACATAGCCCTTACTAACCCTATGTCTCAGTTTTGCAACTGGTTATCAAGCAAACCAAAGTGTTGTTAGTAAGTCTGAACAAAGTGCAGAAATTCTTCTGTAGAACAGGCAAGCCCATGCAATGGTTTAGTGCTGTTAACTTTCAGAAAGACTTGGTTTAAAAATGATGCACTACAGTGCTCTTGATTTTCATTCCTCGGACCGTGGGTTACAGCCAGGGAGACCTATGCTTTTTTTGCTGCACATGATAGGCTCATTTTTGCTCACTTGAACTGTGATCAGTTTTACCAGGCCCTGACAAAGGTACACCAAACACAGGCTTGTTTATCTTCTAGCAGAATGCAAGAAGAGTAATTTTACCTACCTTTCCCCCACCACCTGCAGCCCACAACAGGGCCAAGGAGTACTTCAGATGAGGTAGAAGCATAATTGAATAATTTTAGTAGCCTTAAATCAAGCTGGCCAGTATCAAAATACTCTGATTTCTGAAGCACTCACTGGAACTTAAGGGGTCTTTCTGGAATGAATCATTCTGGCACAAGACACAACCACACACCATCTCTTTCTTCTATGCACTAATTTGTCATAAAGATCCGTTCCTCTGACATTGTCTCTGGTGCCAATAGATGACAGTCAAGAAAATATATGTAAAAACAGCCACAGACGAAGCAAGCTATAGATTACAGAGTGAAGAACAGTCCAAAAATTCTGTCTTAAACCATAAAAAAAGATGAAACTTGTCTTTTCCTAGAGATAAAGATTTCTGCTCCAAACACTAGTTTTCCATTTCCCAGATGTGGCTTTTGAAAGGATTCACCATTTGTAAAAAAGGAACATGATGAGCAATAGCTATTTCCTGCTAATTTTGCTTCCTGTAGGGATTTGCTCCGTGGTGTGATCTCACATTTTCAGGGAATTGTATGTCCCAACTGGAACCTGCTTGGTCTACAGCCCAGTGAGTGATGATACGAAGAGAATGGAAAAAGCCCTTCAGCTTCAGCATGCTGGCACTGCCTCTGCAGAAGGCTGATGAAGAAATGGAGCTGACAATCTGAAGGAGGGATGTGTCTCCACCAACCCTGTACGTGCCAGGCTACCACAGGACATGGCACCCAGGAGATGTGGCCTTTGTAATCTTGCTTCTGGGTCTGGCATGAGGAGCAGTGAGAGCACACTGGTGTTACAGTCCCTGGGGAAAGTGCCCTCCTGCATCTGCTCCCTCTCAGCTTTTGGGTTTTAAGCCCTGCAGAAGGAGCAGCACCCACTCAGGAGCACAAAACCCTACCCTGGCACACAGGTCCCCATGCTGTAGCTGCTCCTTGTTTGACTTGGCCATCCAAGAGCTCTAAGCCCTTAAACAGAATCCTAAAACATGGACACTGTAAATGTAAAAGAGAAAGAGCATTTGGGCTACCAGGAAACGCCCATGGGAAATGTGGCGCAATGTATCCCAAACTGTGATACACACCTCATAAATGCAGGGGAGCCTCTTCAAAGCAGTCACACAGGTTGGCCCAGAACCAAGGCCTTTGCTGCAATAGCACTTGGTGCCATTGGAACAGCTGCAGAAGTAGCTAGGCTGTTATATTTATCTTTTTTTTATTTTTAATTTTAAATGTAGTGGCTATCCACTTGGGGATATAAATTTTACTTGTGTCCTGGAACAGAAACATGAAACAACTAAGTCTCACAAAACTCCTGTAAGACAAATTCCATAACACCCCCAATTTTAGAGGCAGAGACAAATGAAGTCAATATCAAACCCAGGGTGTGCACGAAGAGCTCCTACCCCTGTGTTCAAACCACAAGATAATTCCCCTCCTTTCAGGCCCTGATCCAGAGCAAATCAGTTGGAGTCCTTCTATTGAGTCCTCAATCAGCAGTGTAATCACTTTAGCATGTGTCAGGATTAAAACCAGCCCTCCAAATAAGACCATGTCTACACTGCAAATGCCTTACTGATAAAGGAATACCAGCACAGTAAACAGACAAAGCATTCCTGGGGCGGTGTAAACTTACACTGGCAAATCTGCTCTTTGTAGCGGTACAGTAAAATCATCCCCACAAGCAAAACAAGCACCATTTTGAGGTATAATTGCATCTACATGTGTAGTGTTTGCTCACTGAGAGGTGTCAGTCTGACCAGAACAGCTGTGCTGATAGAAATCTGCAGCACAGACCTGGCCCTATTAAAAAAAAAAAAAAAAAAGTTTTAAGCAATTAATAAAAATCAACATTGACTCTCTGGTCAGAGTGGTGTCAGTTTGTCTCTTCAGAAGTTTACACAAATTGGTTGATTTAAGAAAGAGAAAGGAAAGGAATTTAACATGGTTACATGGACTTGCCTTGGCTGGTATTTCGAAGAGTGTAAAGCTATGGAAATCAGATCTACTGTGTGGAAACACCATTTCTGGACACAAAGCCAGGCTTTGTGAGTTTGCAGCTAGATTTTTCCAAGCCCCTATTCAGCAAAGTCCTGTAGTCATAGCCTGCTAGTTCCACAGATGGGGGAAAACGGTGACGTGGAGGAGATCTCCCCATGGCCAGCCTCCCTGCAAGGCCCTAAAGGCACACTGCCTCTTGCTGCAGATATCTTTGTATCACCTTTGCTCCTACAAGTGAGAGCTTGAGACTGGGGGGAAAAAAGGAAGAAGAATACAAGGAAGGTACAAGGGATACAAATGCAAACAGCCAAAAATGAGACAAAAATCTGGCTGGGAAAATTCTTTGGAGGGAAAATGCTTCTCCTGAGAAGCCTTTGAAACACAAGAAAAATCATAGCTTAACCCAAAACGTTCCCTTCCATCCTTGGACCACTCTGCTTGCTCCTATTTCCACCTTAGGTGCAATTTATGTTCTGACAGTTTCTAAAGATCCACTTGAACAGAACAAGATTTGACTTGATGATGTGAGATCTGATAAAATTATGTGAGGAAATCCTAATTTAACAACCAATCCCTTGAATCACATTTCCTTAGCCCCAGTAGAATCTCACTGTGATAACCTAATACGAGCTGCCTCCTCTCTGCTCCCTTGCTGTGCCTAATGCAGTCACTGCTCTGCTGAGCCTCATGCTCACCCCTGCCCAGCCTGCTCCCTCCACTCCCTCCTGCACTGATTCCACACAGGGTGTCTGATTTACTCCCCTCCTGCTCCCAGCCTCCTTCTTTGCTGGATTCTCAGCAGCCAAAAGGCTCATTGCCCTGTGGTGTCTTTGCAGACACCACCTCTAATCCTTCTTTTCTGTTATGTTCCCCTCCTCTATGGGCATGATCTTTCTGAGTCTCCATTCTTTCATCTGCTCAAAGATCAGTTCCATTTGCCTTTTCATTACCCAATTTACAACTGAAAAACCTTTTCTGACTCAGGAGCTGGAGAAGACATAGCAGTGAAGCTACCACAGCCCCTTCTGCCTCACCTAAGCACTGACATTTCTCTTTCCATACTGATACCCAGACTATCATTCTATGCCAGCATAACTCATCTTTCCTTCCCTTGCTCCCACAAGGAAGAATTAGTTAAATAAACAGACAAAACTAGAAACTTGGCAGTCTCTTGTTTACTACAGACTCTCCTTGGC
Source organism: Melospiza melodia melodia (assembly GCF_035770615.1). Taxonomy (NCBI): domain Eukaryota; kingdom Metazoa; phylum Chordata; class Aves; order Passeriformes; family Passerellidae; genus Melospiza; species Melospiza melodia. The sequence continues at coordinate 9,016,671 of NC_086202.1, forward strand.
TTCCAATTTTTCCAAATTGTCCAAAATTAATCAGGTACAGACAACTTCTCTATTCCCACACTCTAATCAGAAGTGCTTACTTGCTAAACAGCACTTCAAGATCTCTTCTTTCAAACACCACACTTCATTCCTGTGTGAAGCACACAGCCCCCATTCCCTGCCAGAGACACGGCCTCAACCCACCCTGAAGGAAGATGAAAAATGAGATGGCTGTTTTCTAGCTGTGCATACTTGAGAAAGAAATATGTATTTTCTTCCCTCCCTTTTGCCTCGCTGAGCATGTTGCAGTTGTGATGACATGTCAGAGGTGATTAGGCGCTCAGTGTCGATGACACACATAACTTATCCATGTGGCCAATAAAACCTCCACACAACACCTCCCCATCGTCTCTATAGATCCTCTCAATTCCTACCCCAGGCTTCAACACCCAGGAAAGTTATTTATGCCTAAGTGAATTAGCTTGCTAAGAATTTCTTAAGTGGAGTGCGGTGAGCCAGCAGTTTTCTTCCACAAATGAGAAAATAAGTAAAGGGCTCTCAGAGATCAGTGCTGCTGAAAACAAACTGGCACAGCTAATTTTGGCCTGACAAGTGCACTAAGGATTCTCTACATTTCCCATACAGGTCAAGCTTATCGGTTCACACTTGTTAGTGCAAAAATCTCTTTTCCTATCTTTGTTTCTGCCACTTCTCTTATCCTGTCACTCTGCTGCAGTAAGTGCACTGGCTGGGCACTTCAGTAGCCATTTTTGCAAACACTCTTATTCCATTACAGAAAGATATTCACATTACACACAAATGACAGTAGACTTCAGTATAGTGCTTATCACAGAGAAAGGACAAGACAGCCTAGTGCACCTATAGCATTTCATGCTGCCTTACACAATGTGATCTCTTTTTCAGCACCTTTCCTTCTGGAAGAGACAGGCAACATTTCAAATGAATCCTTTAAAAAAAATTCAGCATGCAAACGACAGAGAGAGGAAGGGAGAAAAGTTATCCATTATGATGGATTAACTGCAAAGGTAGCACTTGTAATTTCCTCTCACTTTTGAGCCCTTGGGTCATAGACTTGACTGGGGTTGGATTGTCCTACTTTTCAAGTTTGGGGTTGTTCCATTGCCTGACCGTGGGTGAAGCACACCAACCTGCTGACAAAGTTCTTTCCTTTCCAAAACATGGGAAAAGAAACCAAAGAAACAAAACCCAGCCCTAATTTAACAGGATTGGGATTTGCAGATGGGAAGTGCTTTACTGGGTCTTATCACTCCCGGGAGACTGGATATTTGCTGAATCACACTGCAATGGGTCAAAGGGATTCTGCTGGACACAGGCTGAATTTGGTGCTGATCCAGCTGTTGCAAAACACTGCTTGCAGTCTCAAGGGAAGTGCAGAATGGTAGAAGGCTGGAGATGGAGAGCCCTGCTGGGAGGAGAGCTCCTCTAGGTACACAGGGATATTAGGACCATAGGCAGCACAGTGAGGGATCTCCATGGGATGTGGAAGTTTGTGTTATGTTCCCCTGGCCCTCCTGAGTGCTAGGAGAGATTGTCTAAACTCCGCAAGTGAAGGAAAACCACAGAGGCAGTATGTGTGACATTTTTCCTTCAAACTCAAATCATTCTATGGCCCATTTTTCCACTGAGTGAGTCAAAACTGCAAACCACAGTTCCCATAGGAAAGTAGAAGTCAAGCATTGGGCAAAGCACTTTTCTGAAACTGATTTTAGCATTTGCTTGATCCAGAGCAATAATCTGAAGTCAAGTAGAGGCATTTTTCTTTTTAAGTAATGAATGTTTAACAGTGGAGCAACTTATGGAGATGACTGCTTTCCCATCAATACTCTCTTCTTTCCCATTTATCATGCCCAGGGCAATGCCAGCAGTAGTCCTCCACTGTAGATTTTGAAGCCTGATAAAGGTATGCAATAAGGTCTAGTTGGCATGCAGGCTGATTCTGTTCCTATATCAACACCCTACCAGCACAATATGAATAGTTGTGGCATCTTTGATGCTCTCAGTTTTGGGGGCAGAAAGAAACATTGACAGAAGAGGAAGTGAGGTTCACTCCATGTAACAGCAAAATTCACTCTACAAGCCTAAGGAGGAGGAGGAAGAATTATTGGCCTGCTTAATAAGCTGCTGAGATGTCCAGAGGATGTGAAACTTTTCTAAGTTCAGGATTCCAGTTCAGAGTATTTCACACTTTACAATTCCCTGGCAGGCCAGCCTGTTTGCACAGACCCTGGCTTCTGGGATTCAGCATCTCACATTAGGCCATTTGGAATTTATTAAACACGTGTCCCACAGAACACAAGGCTTCCTTCAGAGGAATAGGCAAATCACTTGTAAGTGTGCATTTACAAGATCAGAAGTCATGAAAACCATGCTCACTGCTTGTCAACTTATTTAGGGGAAATTGTGTAATCAACTTAGCACAGCAGTTATCCTTTACCTAAAAGATCATTGTTCCTGTATGTCACCACACTTGGCTATTAATCACTCAGAAAAATACATCATTTTTGTTTAAATTAAAATTCAGGTATCTTCTCTCTCTTTCAGAGAAGCTGGAAAAGTCAGAGTTCCTCTAGTTTAATCCCCATCTTTTGGAGAAAAAAAAAGAAAAAAAAAGAAAAAAAAAAGATGAAAAAGAAAGACATTTGAGTGAAGGTTGCTATAAACTACTTATGTCCTCATCACAAGCTGTTAAAGGAGACAGGTAGCTAAGCCATTCAACACCCTTTCTTTCATCTGTTCCTCTGTTTTCCTCAAACAATTTGGATCCCACATAGAATTTTTGCCACTGGCATTTTCTCCTTCTACCTTCTGCATTTCATCTCCTGTGCAATTCATGGCAACTCATGAAATGAAGCAAAGAGAAAAAGAGATTGAGGGTCACTTTATGACTAGACATGATGTTCTCCCTTGTCCAAAGCCAGTAGACAGCACTTTTGGAAGACAATGTGAAAACATTGTCATCCCAGCGTGGTGCCTGGAAACACATTGAGCTCCCGTACTCTGAGTACTGCTCATCCTAAAAGCCCCTCTGGATAGTGATCCAGCTCATTAAATGAAAAGTACTTAAATTCTGGAGAGAAATGATCACATTTTTCCCTACTTGTCCTTCCAAAACCTCATATCATGTAATTGAAACTTTTTTAATAATTATGCCAGAAAGCTGACAACAGCTCAGATCCGCTCTCCCCACCATGACTTTACCTGGGCTTTACCTGCCATGAATGATGTTATGCCATTTCTGGGACTGTTTCAGAACCTGCCACTTTGGGATATCTCTCCTGTGCATTAAAGTGCATCTGGTTACACTCCAGAAATGCATCCTGCCAGGTCAAGAGTTTTTCTTCCCTGGGAATTAATTATGAAGTCTTCATCTCCAACATGTACGGCTACTTCTTATTTGCTGCCTACATGCTTTTCACTTTCCTGTTTTTAAACGGGTTGGAAATGCTAACAAAAGAGGTAATCTGCCTTTGTGGGTACTCCCATAATTAGCAACAAGCACATCTGGATAGAGTTTCAATAGTCCACTGTTATTCAAACAATTTGTAGTCACACAGACTGTGTAGTGAACCAGCAGACCGAAGCATATAGCTTTTCATTATTATGTGGTATACAGTACCCATAATACACAAATAAACTCAAAACCTGCAGCAGCAACAATGACACATTCTGTGTGGCCTCATTCACCAAACAGCTCTCTAAGAAGTCTTTATCGAAAAATGCAACACATCCACTAATTATTTGGGGTTGTAAGTGGGTAGGAAGTGTAGGAAAATCTTGCTGCATCTGTTCAACATTCTAAAAAGCCAAGTCCAACAGCATTTACAGGATTTAAAAAATAAAGTCTATAAAAAACCAGGAGAGCTTAGTTATGTGGGTACACAGTACCACGTACCATGTAACAGTAGTCGATTTTACAGGATATGTAACAATACACACCAGCATAGCCAAAGGCAGGATCAAGCCCTTAAAATTTTATATTGTGCTTCGTGCTCAAAGATTTGTTTCAGTGTGGATGCCATGACTCATATTCTCCATTCCCCCAGTGCTTCATCCCCTCCTTCCTCACAGCCCAAGCTAACTTTTTATTAAAATGCTCTGGATGCAGATTCGCTTGTTTAAGCCTGGTATTTATGTATTTCATCCTGCAACCTGTACTCACAGAGCTACTTACACAAGGACTGTGAGACTGGCCTGTCTGTCTGGAAATGTTTACTGCAGAAAGAAAAGATGTCTATTCCTGCTCCTTGGCTGAAGGAGGCTTTTCCTTTTAATGACAGACTGCCCAGATTTCCTCAGCACAGGACTGACTAGGAAACATCTCCCCTTGTTGGCCCCTGCACAGCTCTACAAGGATCCTATCTGAGCCCACACTGTATCACAGGACACTGCTGAACCATTTCAAAGTGGTGTTTCAAAGATTTCACAAGATATCACTACTAGTTGTTGGCTACAAGACTTTATATTAAAAATTTATTATCAGAAGAATACATAATTCACTTAATCAGTACTGAATCAAGGACATAATTTTTAATCTTTATATTCTTTTGCTTGTCCTTCTGCATTATACAGAATGAGACAACAGTAACAGCAGGGTTACCTTTCTCCCCAAAAAACTGCTTTGCATCCTCTGCATCTTGCCTGAACAACTCTGAGTTTGGAAGAGCTTGAGAATGTTTATTTCTGCTAGAAGGAGTTTGGGTCCATGCTTGTAGTGCAGCCATTTGGGCTTTTGGTGACAAGACAAAAATAGAGATAGGACTGAGTTTCCACATTGGCCTGCTGCTCTGGGATAAGGGATATTTTAGAGCATGCTAAGAATAAGTATTTCTCCCTCTGCACTTCTTCAAATTCTGTGAAATGTTTTTTTGAATGATGTTAGGTATATCAAGGATTGTTAAACTGGGTTTTAATAATTACCCACATGGACTTATCAAAACTTGTGTATTTATGTGTTCCTTTTAAATAACAATTCTTCAATCACAAAAAACTATATTCACCAAAACCTGATGTCTGCACATGGCACACATTCTGGCAACACAAATCCACATGACAATTACCTGGATGTTTTGACTAGCTCCTAGTGTTACAGATCTAGGTGGCATTGACAATAGATGTTTTCCAGCCAATCCCACATTTTTGTCAAGCAAACACAAGCAAAGAATTTCTTCTCGTATGTGACAACACATTCTTATTTCTCAAAGGTATTGTACAGCTACATTAATGCATGAGAAATGTATTGAGGTGATGAGTTGAAAAACACAATGAAGGTGCCAATCAAGACTTAGAATACTGACAAACACTGAAGAAATTCAAACCTCCATACAAAAGCTGAAGCTCAAGGCCTGTGTGAAATAAAATAAAAATTATGTGACATAACAAGCGTTATATTTGATTAAAAATTTTACACTTTTTCTCGTATGAAATCCGAATTATTTCATTTTCCAAAAGTAAAGTTATAATAAGCAATAAAATCTCTTGCACAAACTGCAGAGTAAGTTAATTTTGAATACAACTAAACAATATATCAGCGAAGTATTCCTTTCAGCTTCCTGGAGACTTGTATATTGCCAATTTATAATTAGTTGCAGATTTTCAATTACTTTCTAGCTAACAAAACAGTTTCATTTGCATTGTTTACTTGCCACTTAACTCAAATTGTACCCAAATTGGTTATTTTAAAATGTGACACAGATTTTCAGGGCCAAAGCAAATTCTATATATTTTAATGTAACAAGCATCTGTATTTCAGTCTTCAGTGATAAAAGTGTACAGGATTTGGCCAAAACTCAATCAACTCCATCACAATCTCAAAATGCCTCCTGTGCAATTTGTCAAAAGCAGATTTCTTGGCAACAACACATAAAACTACAGCAACATATAATGAAGAACATAATCTCGGAAAATACGCAAAGTTTGTTTTGTGTACTAATTGAAACTGGGAAACCACTGTAGGCATATTTAAATTTAAGAGAAGATCAAAGAAATTCACCATCAAAATATCATTCTGCTACTGTGCTTAAATGCAGTCCATTGCACTGAGTCTCATTCCTGGCAGCCCCACTCACCAGGAGCACAGCAGACTCAAGGTGCAGGGATCTGGGGCTAGAGTGACTAACTGGAGATGCTCAGTACCAGGCAGACCTCGGCTAACTCTGGTACATGATATTTTTCATGATAATGCACCCTGCTATGAGATTTAAGAACTGGCTGTCTGCAGCAATACCCTGTGCCAAGGGATTCCTGTTAGCATGGGAGAGAAGTGTTCTCCACTCCCTCTCCTGCCACACAGACATTAAATGCAGGGGATTTTTGACTTCCAGAATAGCAAGTGTCTGACCAGCCTTTGTTGTAGTACTCATTCTGTAATTGATCATCCTTCTCCTCCCCATATAAAATAGGCACAAGTTTAATTTTTTTTCTCATCCAGAATGTCCCACTCAACATCTGTAATTGTTCTGAAAATGTGTCCATCTCTGCTGGATGTGGGGGTAGGACACCTGTTATTGGGCCCAGACAGTCTCCTGAAGATAAGGACACACCCAGCATGGAGCAGACTTTTCTTTTTCTGCACCTGGAGGTGTCCTCATGGACCAGAGTGGAACCGACTGGTGACACTTTCCTGATGAGTTATGACAGATTCAGGACTTACAAGTTTGCTCTAAATGTATGCACATTCCTGTGACACATATTTTACCTTTTCTGTGAAAAATCTTATTCAAAATTTTATTATCTGAACGAGTCTAGGTTTGCAGAGCTGTTTTACAATTTCTCCTTCTCCTCCCCAGCCCTACCTGAGGCTAGAGCTACCTTGGCCATGGAGTGCCTTGGTGCCAGCAGAGATCACAGCTCCACTGTGGCAAGGGCTGATTGCAGTAAATAGGCACATATGCTGAGTTCAAAGGAAGGACAAAACTTCCCTGGACATTTTGGACTGAAATTTTATTTTGTTCTTGGATTGAGGCTGATGTGTTTCATGAATTACACTGGTTTAGATTACATGGTACAGAAAGCAGGTCATGTTTTTTTCAGTGGAGAAGCATCTTTTGGGGAAGTGTTATTGCTATTGTTCCCTCTAATTTCCTGTTTCTTCTCCTTTTGAATGCAGCATGACAGCACTAGAGCAGTCTCTATAACACAGTTACTTAATATTAACCTACAGAATTTCCTAGGGAATACTACTTAATCATATTCTATGCACAATAGCAATTTAACAAAATATATATGTTAAAAATAACGAAGTCTACCTTACTAGCCCCACCCCTGAACAGCCATTATTGTCTCCTTCCAGCAGCAAGAAATGGGTATTTAATCTTACTTTCAACTTTCAGTCTTTAAATCAGTTTTAAATCCATGACAAGACTTTACATCCTACCCTATTGTTAGCAAGATTCCTTAATTGCCTCCTTTAAAAGACTTTATCCAACCCTTTTGAAAGTTTAAATAAATTATATCCACTGGTTCTCCTTTATCCATTATTTGTTAACTATTTCAAAGAAATCTGAGAGGCTATAGAAATCGTGCTGATTTGCCCCCATCATATTATCCTCATCTAGGTCCTTTATAACTCGATCTTTAATCATTCCCTCAACCATATTTCTTTACAGTGAGGTGCCTCCCAGGTTTATAATTTCAGGGATCGCCCATAACACCTTTTAAAAGGAGGGCAACAATGTTGATCACCCTCTCATTAAACTTTTTTTTTTTTTTTTAATAATGTGCTGTTGCCATTTGTCAGTTGCTCTGTTGCCAGCCATGGTTTTCTCCATTTATGGCCTCTAGGCTTGGTTACTGCATCTAAATATATTTAAAGGCAAATTTGAAAAATCTGAAAAATTTGCAATTGGTACAGCCCACCTTAACAGCCCCAGTTGTGTGAGTACATCCAGGGCATCCCCATGGAATATTCCCATGGAATATTCCATGGAATATTCCCATGGGACAACCCCATGGCCCTCTGCTTTCACCACTGGCTCTCTCTGGAGCTGAACACAGGCAATGTCTCCATCCTGGCATTCAATGGACCCACACTTCCACTGAATGAGACAATCTCCTGTCACACTGAACCTCACCCTTCCCTGAGGATCTGCTGCAGGATCAGTCAGCAACAAAGGTGAGCCTTGCAAAATTCAAAAGAGAGCTGTCTCAGAGGCTGGTGCAAGAGTAAAATTAACTTTTGCAAGAGACAAAAGTAACAGTGATACTGTATCACATTCCCAAACAACAGCCAAATTTTTTTCTTGTGGTTTAATTAATAATAACAATAGGCATATCTGGACCTTTGTCAGAGTCAGTGGGGCAGCTAAATAAGGAAGCAAGATATGTATTTTCTTAAATTTTAAAATGCATAAGGCATGCAGATACTATTTTGACATGAGAATGAAACCTAAAAACCTAGAGAGCTATTCCCCTTGAGTTTCTTCCAAACTTGTATCATTGCCATACAGATCCAATTATCTATTACAAATTAATTCTTCTAGTCCTTCCAGCACATTTTTTATCCCTTTGTCTCTGTCAAAACGCTGCTGTCACTACTTGCAAAGAAAACCAATGGAGGAGGTATTTCCCCATTGCCTAGTGATGCAAACAAATAATCTAGCTTTTCTACACTCTCCTGCTCATCAAGCTGAACTGGGTTTGACAACTGGAATGTATTAATTAAACCCTTGCACATTTAAGGGGAAAAGAGTCACTCTGCCAAATAAAATGGGACAATAATGAGGACAGCATTGGAGCATCTCCACTGAAAGCTTGCCACATTTCTAGACATGTATTCATTCACCCACTCATCCTTCCCCCTCCCCCAGGATCTCCAGTTTGGTATGAAGTTCAGAAACAAGGATAACAGCAAGCAGCAGACCAGATAAGCAGACACAGTGAGTATTTTTTGATTTCCCTTATTAATGACACGAAGAATTGGCTCTTTTTAAAAGGACTGTGTATTATTTCCTCCCACTATTCTCATGAAGCAAAAGCATAACACTAAGAAAGGGGTCCATAGAGTACCATGCAAACAAACAGACTCAAGGCATTTGCCATCACATTTGGGATCTCAACCACCCTCTTCTGGGTTTTACAAACTACTTCCACTACAGAGTGCCCCTTGCTTTGGGAGAATGGGATGCAGCTGGGGAAAACACTGCTTGGAGGCCCAGTATCTACAACAAATGGGCTTTGGGGCTGCCAGGAGGAGAGAGAACACCCCAAACTCTCTTTCCTCATCCCTATGGGGCAGGACAGTTTGCAGCTGCAATCCAGGCAAGCCCAGCTGCAGATGGTCACCAGGAGAGATTTGTGCTGTTGTCTGGTGGCCATAAAGAAAATGCCCTGTCACCACATCCTCTAAAAGCACTGCATGGCAGCATTTCCCAAGGATAGCCTGGAAGGGAAAGCAAGGCACCAAACCCTTGGAAACAACTAATTGCTTGAGAGAGAGTGTAAACTTAATAAGTAGGCCGCACAGATCACATCTTTACCACCAACACATTGAACCATTTACAAAAAAGTTTTGTAATTCTGCATAATTAAGTCTTTTAATAATGTAGATTTGAAGACTACAGAGCCACTGCACTTAAGGTTGATGCTATTTTAATTACATGGAAAAGACATAATTTGGGAAGAAGCCTTGCAGTTTATTACGTTTACTTCTGTCAAATAACTTATAATTGTGTGCCAAGGTGCCTGAGAAAAGTATTGTGGGTTTTTTGCTGTTTTTAAACATCTTATGCCACTCGAAAAGGATTACTTCCTTTGTAAGTTGCTGCTTCAACTGAAAGGTAGCAATTAATTAATCCATTTACATAAAACTGTCTTGGATCAGCTACCTACAAAGATGAAGGCTGAAATCTACCTTCTAATTGAACAAATAAAGTTTTAAAAATAAATATATGTTGGCAATTATCTGTAATAATACAAATTAGGAAATTCAGCTGATAAAATGAATATGTCAGAAATTAAGACTAAATTCTTATCATCCAAATTAAATAGGAAAGTCTATCAAAAAATTCTTCTAATTTATCTTTCATTTATTGTCATTTTGCACATCTTTGTATCATTTGTTGTTTTGCCATATCTCATGATGCAAATGGAGAGGAGGTGGAAAGTGTCTCTGTTTCAAGGGATGTGCATATTCTGATCAGGGTTTTGGGGTTTTTTATGTTTGTTTGTTTGGATATGGACAGGGCAGAAAGAAAAAAATCTCTGTTTTTCACAAACTGTCATTATACACAGCAGGAGATAATAAATGACATAATTTAGCAAAATAACCTGAGGTACTTCAACACACACAATCAAAAGTAAACTGTTCATTTATCCAACTATACAATTGATTTGAGTTCATAGTGTACTAATATATCAAGTAAAATAAAATAGGTGTGTCTTATTGCAATAGTTTTAACTTCAGAAACACAGCTTAGAGCAAAATCATGGTCTCTCTAGCATTTAACTACAGTCTATATTTTTTCCTTCTGTGCTTTAAAGAGGAAATTGTACAAAAACATCGTATGCCAGTGGTGAAAGAGATCTACACCAGAGATTTGCATTGCTGCAGCTACAGCAGCACAGACAGACAGACCCCGTGCAAAGCAATTTTTACATCCAACCTCCAGCACAGAAGGTGGTTTCTCATCCTCCACCTGTGTGGTGGTTCAGCTGATTAATGGTCTCACTGTGACAGCTGTTACACATGCAAAACTTGCACTGAAGCGAGATGTGGGGGATTTTTGTCTGCATAATGACTCGAGGACACAATTCTGAGTCATATCACATGTTCTGAGCCAGGTATCTTCCCTTCCTAATTACAGCATTCTTTGCTAATGGATGGGATACATTTTCTTCCAATATATCTCATCCAAATGTTCTTCCCACACATAAATCAAACTTATAATACTAAAAACTTAATCTGGAGAGATTTCATATTAAAGCTTGCTCAGTCTGTCTCCAGGCAGCGACTGGGAACCTTGGAAGCAGCTGAGATTGTGCATTACACATGTTGTGCCTGCACTCACCAAACCAGATCTCTGAGATGTATGAAAATATTTATGTACACAACTTGGAGTACTCACTGGGAGTATGCATCTGCATAACAATGAGCACAGTGTTAAGTGCTCACAATACCAGAGCTCAAATCCACAAGAGATTTCACTCTGCAAACATCCCAATCTCATTTTTTACTACTGACCAGTAATAGGACGTGCAGTCAGGATTATTGAGCTTCTACATCTGGAAACATCTGTGCAAGCAACTCTTCAGAGCAGAGGACAGCACTACTTCTAGGTTTATGCAGAGCCTCCAGACTGTGGGCTACCCTTTGATAATCAAACCAAGTAAATATCTGGCAAATAATATTTTAATACATCTGCTGTGTGATCCTTTACTGTTGTACCTCAAAATGTTATAGCATTTTGTAAAATTATTCTAACTGAATTACTGAACTAAACAAAACTGTCTTTTTACTTTAACTATATAGCAAACTTGTTCCCTGTTCCAGGACTTCCAGGTCCTCAGCTGAGGTGCTGGGCACCTGGGGTAATGATTCCTTCAGCTCCAGTCTACACATGAGGTAATTTTGTGAGGCATTTTAGAAATTGGATAGAGCATCTCTGGCCCTGTTTTTATACTTGCTTAAAGGAAACATTTCAAATAGGATATAACAGTGGACAGAACTGCATATCTAACATAATAAGCAAAAATTGAACACCTTTAGAGGTACACTTTTGCACAAGTTTTCACACATGTGAACCAAAGCATAAATACAAGATATAAGTGCACTACAGAAAATACTGTTCATGAATGGATGTTATGTAAGAGAACATGTCACTTCTTGAGGTAATCTTTACTACTAGTCTGAAATAATTAGTAAATTGGATGCAAAAATCTAAAACAATCCAAGGAAAAAAAAACAAACCTGTTTTCTTTTCTGCTTCTCTTTCAAACACTGTTTCAAAGAATTCCTTTGCCTTTTATAATTTCTACAAAATTGGAAAAAAGCATCACCCAGGTAAGTTTACTGATCCTTGATTTAATAAAAATAATGTAGATTCCTTGCCTCAGTGACAGTGAGCTACCTCCTGACAGTAAGCAATACTTCCATCTGAAGTCCAGCACATAAGGTATGGTAATGCAGCCATTGCAATGAGAACCCTTTTGCACCAGGCATGGTCATTTCATAACAAAGGAAATAAAAGATAAATACTTCTCACCACATTACAAATAACAGAACACATATAATCCTTCCACACTTCTCCATCCACCCTGTATCAGTCACTGGTGTTAAGATGATTAATACAACCCAGTTTGCTCAATAATAATCTGCTTTTGCTTTCACCAGGAAGCTCATCCTTCCTCCTTTGCCTATGGCTCTTTTATTGTTCTCTGCCTCTGGTTCCAGAAAATGGTACAGCTTTGCAAAATGCTTAGAGATGTTTCATCTATGGAAGATGCCATGGTGAATAAACTTCTACATTGCTTCACTCTACATGTGTCAAAAGTGAAGCTTCTTCTGCCACTTATGACAAGTGTCTTCTAGGAGAGACAAGCCTAGCCTGAGGAGTTATTCAAAGGGTAAATGCTGTGTTTAAAAAGAAGGTCTACCCTTGGCAGAAAATCTGATATGTTCTCCTTTGCAGGAATATAATAACTTCTAATATCAAGATTGATTTGAACCAGAGAAAATAGCTCTACCACAGTTGATTTTTTACAGCCGAGGTTTTACCTTTATGTTAAAATGTTAAATCCCTGCTGCACATGTGTAAGGCTGCATCTCCAGAGTGGTTCATTTCTCTGAAGTCCACCTGGAAAGTGGCCATAGGTAAACAACTCAGATTTAAGGAAATTTTTTATTTTTGTAGCTCCTGGACCATTATCTAGATGTATCTATTGAGTTACAGGAAGGATATTGTCTTATGAAAGATCATTACCTCTGAATTGCTCATCCTATTGCTGTTGATTTCTGTGATGCAACAACCTTTGGCAAATATACTTGAAACTATGTCACACTTGTCTCCTTCTGAGGAGGTAATGCCAGTGGAAGTCTCCTGGTATCTGGAAGTTTTCTTTTGTACTCATGGAACAGGTAGACAGGAGTTAAAAACTATTGCCTATTTCCTTTACATAAAAATGAGTTTGAGAAATCAATTCTGGAAATTATAATTCAGTTTCTACTTCTACTTTGCCCCAGATGACTTAGACATTACCTCATTGACAAGGATCAGAAAGAAACCACTGTTTCAACTTGCCAAGCCTGTGGCTAGAAGTGACATTCTGAGTCTGATCTTAGGTAACAATCCCTAAGCAAAAGGCTATAAAACTAATTACTACTCCCTTGAGCTGTCTGGGCTATAGATGGCACCATCATACACTATTTATTTATTTGGATGAAATTCTGTGTCAAAATGTTTCAGCAGGACTGCAGTGACCTGGCAAGATACTATAGGGATGGATGACTTAGATATGCCACGGATCAGAAGATATACACTTGCTAAGAATGACTCTCAGAATGTTAAAACATATGAAGATAGTTATCAAAAAGCAAAACATATCACAGATTTTCTTTCTCATTTTTTTAAGTTTAAGAACAGCATATAAAGAAACAATATTGCAGAGTCTTAATTTTTTATCAGCTAGCTCTATTCCTAATTATTCCTATATTTTATCCTCTGCAGATGCCAAAGATAAAATAGAAACATAATTAAACGAAAAGCAAGGAGGAGATGTCCTGAACCTAAATGTGTCTAAGATAACCTAGTTTTTGGAATCTAAACAAATGCCTGTTTAAACATTTCTTCTGCAGTATGCCTCACTTGGAAGCATCTTCATTTCCAGGTGAAAATTGCAAAATTGAATCCCTGACACCAATGCAACTAAGACCTCAAGAGCTTTGCTTCCTTAAAATGTACAATCATTTCTCACTAGCTGACACTAGCTGTTGACCTGTGTGATTTGTTATCTTCAACATAAAGTACACAAAAAGCTTTAGAAATTCCACATACAGGACCATCTGGTTAGTGTTACCCCATTTATTCCACTCTTTTTCCATTAAAAGTTTGAACCAGAAGTACACGAAACACTAATAATAAGTAGAATGTTCAACAAATGCTAATGACTGACTATAACTTATCACATTCTTCATTCTAAATACCTCATGGAAGAAATCCATTTGTTTTCAGAAATCTTCACCATTAGAGAATTTTCTCACTGTCCAGAGGAACTGATATTTGTTCCTTTTCATAATACTTGCCAGTTATGTGTGTGCAGGATGCAATCACCAGGAGCTGAAATGGTGTACATTTTACTTCTTACAGCTGTTTAAGTCCTGGGACGGGACTGTCTCTGTTGCTTCATGTGCTAAACAGGAAAGGCATGTGCTGGCTTTTGAGTCCATGGCAAACAATATTCTGCACCCAGATGCACAGAATCCTTCTCTAAAGTTCACACCTGGCAATGTGTGTAAATCCATTTTCTTATCCTTCAAAGATTTTCCAAGCCTGCATCAGCTTGAAAACCAATTGTTTTTATATGATAAACCAGGAGGGAAATGGGCACACACTCATCCTGCTCTAGAAAAGGCAACAGCTCCATACTTATTGTGCTCTCCTGTGATCTGACAGATCCAAGATCCTGTTTCCAGTTCAGACTGAATGCTCACATTTCACACATGAGCTTAAGCTTCTGTCTACTGACCCTTCCAGGGAAGGTGTCTCTGTTTCTCCTCTTGTAATCATTCATTTCCAAATTATAGTTACTCGTTGAAGCAGGCATTTTGATTCTCCCCCAGAGCTCCTCCAGAAACAGCCACAAGACCATTTGGATGGATGAGAAAAGGGCAATGGATGCTAGGTCTGTATATATCTCTTTCACTCTCCTTTTGACCAGAAACTCTTTGTCAAATGTAGTAAAAAAGTGAAAAATGGCAGTCTTGTATACAGGTTTTTTTTGGGGGGGATGGATTTTTTTTTGTCTAAAAATTTCTCCTTAGCCTCACTGAAGTGTTACCACTCTCATGTACATGTACCCACATATCAGAGAGCATCCACAGTACTCAGGACTTTCTGAAAATGAGAATTGAATATTGGGCAGGTCATCTCTCAAACCCAGTGCTCTCACCAGACCAAAAGCCAGAACAAATCCCAGCCACTGGTGTAGGGAAATGGATGTGTTCCAACTCAGTGTTCTATTCCAGCAGTTAGGAATTGTTCCTCAAGCTATGAAGCTCCCCTCAAACTCTCCCTTTCAGGCTGAAAAGAGTAACAGAGGCCCTTGTTGGGAAGTGAAGCTGCTTGGCACACCAGGCAACACCTGGAGTAGGAGAGCTATTGCCATATTGAGGGCCTGGTTACCCTCCACTGCACTGACAGGATTCCAGGGACTGAGCCAAAGATGGGCCTGGACCTCTTGTGCAACCTCGTCACATCGAATAAAACATGTTTGAGACTGACTTCCTTGCATTTATGTGCATTATAGAAATGTATATAACAGGCACTCAGGGGAGAAATATATTCTAGGAGCACACCCACGTCCAACATGTCAGTGAACATTTTATAAACAATTTTCATATTTACAACAAAACCAAGTGTTGGATTCTCGAACCAACAGTAACCCCTTAATGAGTCTTTACGTGTAGCAAGAGCAAAGTAGGAACAGGATCATGCATGGCTTGGGAAACTGTAAAGGAAACTGAATCTTCTTTCACATCATTTCAGGTTCATCCTATCAAACACCATTATGAATTAAAGGGCTACAATGAAATTTGTCATGGGTGGGGGTTTAGTTTGAAGCAACAATACTACATTTGATTCAAGAATAATCAATTGCGACCTATAATACCAGTGTGCCAGCTTTTTCAAATTAACTGACCATGGCTAGAAAACAGCTATTAACATAGTGACTGTGTGGGGATACAAAGATATGCAGTGTCTGTGCTGCTGAACCACAAAGTATTTTTAAAAGAAGAAAAAATTAAAGAGGATGACCTCCCCCTCTCCAACTGGCCACTAAGACAATGAACTTATTCAATCTTTACAGTCTTTTGTGCTTCTTTATAGGAATATTCCACCAATTTCCAAAATTATAGCTGGTAGCTGCCTTAATATGATTTTTGTGTTAAAATAATGACAGTGTTCACAACAGGGCTAAGTGTTCTATTAAATCAGTGATTAGTACACCCTTGTATATATGCCACATGTCAAAACCATCATACATCTTTGTAATTGATTATAAAATCCTCTGTAAGTATGTATAGTCATAAGGCCACCCTGATGTTAAAACATCCAGACACAGTTTACTACTCACTGCTAAATTCATCCATTCATGGGGATTGACACCAACCTTTTCTATTTTCTCTCCCTAACAAACTGCAGATGTGTCTTCTGTGCAGGAGACAAAAACAAAAGACTTGAAGGATGACCTTCAGCACAGCAATTTGGCCATAAGCTGGCAATGGCCACAGGAGCCCAAGGAGGATGGATGCACCAGTGACTGGTCCCCAGCACAGGACAGGACAGAGTTATGCTCCTGCTGCACCAACAGGCCCGTCCAGATCATCTGTTCCAGCCTCTCCACCAACAACAGATGGTTCATATAAGAATACAGTATAACTCAGTTGGGTTTTTTTCCCAGATTTTGAGGAATATGGTTGCCTAAGGACAGATATGTGCTTTGCTATAAGACTGCCTGGTAGTAAACACCCCTTTAAAAAATACAGCAATATTTTTCAGAAGTAATGAAAACTGCACAACTGAGGACATAACAAACCCAGCATTTTTAACAGACTGAGAAATCTGTTTGGCCTAATTTTAAATAAATATGATAAATCAACAAAGCAAGGACTCTTGTGCCATTCTTGTACTGATTAAAAAAACCCCCCAAAACACAAATGAAGAGACCAGTTACCAATTTTTTCTCCCTAGCAGAAAAGTATACTTTTGTTCTATTTCCTTATAATAAAGAACAAGAAAATTCTTGGGTCTCAGGCAATATAACTGTTCACCTCAAAGGAAGATGCCAGGCTTAGAAAATTTCTAGTGATAATTCCTGAATTTCAGAAAGCAATTGTGAGAAGCTGGTTATGATGGGGATGCATACAAAGCCATCCTTACAATGCACCTCTTCCTTCTGCTTATTGAAAGAGCAGCTTTGGAAAAGCTTGAAGAATTTTGACCATTGTTACTCCTCTTTGCTATGGTTTCCCTTTTTCTGTTATATAAACATAATCTACTTGATTTTTCTTTCAAAGCAGCCTAATCCCCTCCCAACCTATTCTCATTCATTTATTCCAGAGGGGAGAGCTCCCACCTCCAGTCAGCCCCTGACAGTAGGCTCCATCACCCATTTGTTACCTTTTCAAGCAAGGATCTTTGTGCTTTCTCCCCTGCTGCCCCCATGCTTGGGTAGAGCTCCTTGTTCATGTCCACAAAGCTGCCTCGTTATCCTCCTTCAAATCCCCTCTCAAACCTCCTCTTAACTCTGCTGCCAGAAAAAAAGCTTGACAATGGCTGTGCTGCTGCAATATTGAGCCCACTACCTATGAAGCCGACCTTCTTATTCACTCCTCATGCTTCCCCATCTGCTTATACCCACCTGTTGTCTCCTGTCATTGGGTTTAAAATTTATCAGAGGAGAAAGGGCTGAATCAGCTTGAATTACTCTGCCTTTGCTGAGAATGCATATTCTTGTCAGCTGACATGAGGCAACTTGTTACCCTGAGAAAACATCTTTATATGCCTCAGCCATCTGGATGTAAATTCTCTGGAGGGGGCAACTCTGCTCTGTGTTTGAATGCTGCCCAAGGGTCCTGGTCCTGGCTACTCCATAGCACAAAAACACTGCTGGATCCGCAACAAGGATTATGTTTGCTCTTGTAGGCACCCAGTTGTGTGTGTTACCATAGCTTGGGAGCCTGACTACACGGTCAGAAGACAGAAAGTTTACTAAACAGCGGAATGAAATATGGGTCAGCCTCTTAGAGTACTGGACATATGGCCCATATTTAAGTATGACTAATACACAGGCCAAATTCTACTAAACATTTATGAAGTTGGGTGATAGACATATATACAGCTACAACCTACCTGGTTACCCATCCATGAACACAGTTACCACGAGCAGGGGGTTAAAACAGCTTTACCTCACTATCAACATCATCTATCTCTACAAGGCTGCTATTTCCACTGCCTCCTCTCCCCCCTGTTGGACAAACAATAGAGCAGCATCACTCAGTCTCAACAGCCCCACAGGAAGGATTAAAACTTTTAGCTACTGTGAAATGATCTTTTTTAAAAGCTATATGTTATTTTCCAGATGAAGTGGTTTTTGAGTGATGCTAACAGAAGTGGGTTGGTGCTGTACAGGGCAGGGAAGAAGACTTCCCTGAGTGGTCAAATCAAGCCTCTGAGTCATTCAAAGTATAGGAAAACATCTTTGATTAAACCAATCAATGCAATTTTCAATCTGTCATTTAGTTAAGAAAATAAATTACTATTTTTACTCTAGAAATAAATATGCAGCATTCAAAAGCAAAAATCCCAGCCTTTAACTTTGTGCTTGCTTATTGTCTGAGGGCGAGGTTTGAATTTGCCCTTGCCTAGAAATCCCATTTAGGAAAGTATGGGATCGGTTTCTTCCTTTTTAAAAAACCCCAACTTTTACAAGTGGGAAAAAATCCCACAGAGGCTGCAGGGTAATGTTTTTCATTAACCGGAACACGCATTTTCAGAAGTAAATCTGCATGCTTTTTTTCTGGCAATAATTAACAAATTATTGTATAGCATTTTTTTAAAATTACTCCCCAGATAATGACTTTTCTGTTAGTTTACACCAATGAATACTGCCAACCTGTTTGTTTTTAAGAACAAAGCAAGAAGTCCAAAGCCCATTGCTGCAAGCCATATTTCCAGTCCCTATCTTCTGCATAGTTTTGAACTATAAAAAAGAAAATCTTTTTCTAAAACTTAATATGGAAAAATGAGCATGACCAAAACAGTTTCAAACCCCAATCTTCAAATGAAAGTGCAAAATGAATTTAAAACTGCAAATGAAGTAACATTTGTTTTAGTAAACAGCAATTTGTACAGATAAGGTTATTTACACAAGAGCTCAACACATTTTTTCCATCTGCATTATTTGACAAGATGGATCCAAAATTCAAGAAAGTTAAAACTGAATAAACAAGGGTATCCGTATATTTAAAAATCCATTTCTTTTACTACTTCACCTAATACAAAATCAGCCCAATGCAACTGCCATTTTAAGGAAGTCTTACAAAGTTTGAATGAGCAAGTGTACTTCATTACAAAAGATAAAAGTTTCTTCTTCCCTACAGTGAAAACAGGTAATTTCAGAGGCTGTGGCTTATAATTATTCACCGCTGAAAGGATTTTAAAAGGTCCATATTGAAAACAGTGACCCCCAGCTTCGCCTCAGGATGAATGGAGGTAGAAATTCTCATTTTGCCAGAATGCTGGTTGATAACTGTTAAGCAAAACATGCATTTCTTCATTACAGTGTGGTCTGCAGGTTCATTTAAATAACAATATCATCCAGCATAAAAGTCACAAAAGAATTATCTAGCAATTTCAATATGTTGAAATGTATTATTAGTGCTAACAATGGGCACCTTGAGTAAATAAATGAATGTTATTGGCAGCATTACTTCTGACTATTTAGCTTTATGGAATATCAAACTCTATAATTCAACACCTTGGTCAAGAGTGTTTGCTTGTGTAACTTTTGAACTAGAATTGACATTTTTTAATGTCTCTCCATTTTCCTCTTCCTTTCTGGACTGTTACCAAGAAAGCAAAAAAAAATACATTGCCCAAGCATGGGAAGCACTATTGTGTCCTTTTGTGAGGTATTTAAAGAGCTACCTTCATATTGTCATTATTTTTCATGACAAAACCCCCTACATATGGAAATTAGATTTTTTCAAAATGTATGAATTTATAAATGATATAGACAGCATACAAAACCCACCAACAGTCTTTTCTGACCTGCAAATCCCACAGATCTCACAGAAAAAAATTAACATTTTAGATTATTATTATTACAGGGAATCATCTCTATCTCAAGAAACCCCACCCTATTAATTACCATTATGATAGAAATCACTGCACAAGAGGTGCACACGATGCCTTAAGTTTTAGCTCTCATATTTTCCAGATTCTGTACTGCCTTAGTGTGTAAATCTGAACTTCATATAAAGTGTTAGCAAATTCTTTTCACAGTTTAGTTAAACAAAACAATCCTTTTCCAGCCTGAGAACCAAGGAAACTGTTGCATCTTTGGGCCCAAAAAGTACAAACAAGGGCAAATTGAGGAGAGCAATCTAGAAGGATGGTATTTCATAACCTGAATTATAGTTCATAACCTGTAATTAGACAATTAACCCCAATATGTAAATGGACCAAAACTTATAAAAGAGTGAAAACTTACAACTGGTCATCCATCTTAAGTCCGTCTTAAGCAGAGTGACAGCCAGGCTCTTGTACTACCCAAGATGTATCTTTTAGAGGCCTTTTAATAAATACCTGCTTTATTCCTTTAACTCTGTTCCAAGTAGCCTCTCTATACACAACACAGCTTCTGAGATCAAATTCGTGCCCAAACCCATGCAATGATGGCAAGTGCTCTGTAAGAAAACCTTCCCCACTGCAAGCCTTCCAAAGGCTCTGTAAGGAGGAGGAGCTGTGCTGGTAATCAGAGACCACCCCACACCTGACCTTGGGGTGTACCCCGACCTCTGATGGAGTTTTCAGGGTGGAAATTCAGCCTGGTGCCCTCACCCCCACGCACACAGGGCTCACCCACACTCCAGCCTTTCCCCTCCTCCCCACTGTCAGTGATCCAGGTGGAATCCACGTGGTGCCAGAGAGGACAAGCTCTGATGTGACCCTTACCAACCCAGGTGTCCTGTGATGTAACCACGGCCATGAAGGGGGCTGTGACAATGACTGCAGAGCTTTCACACAGCTCTTCCTTCTGGTGATGCTCTGTGGGCTCTGCTACTGATTTCTCTCAGCTGCCTTTTGGATGCACAGTCCCAGCCCTTGGGTGCTTCCCCTTTGCATGACATTTCTGCCCCCTCAGCAGAGCTGATGCCACGGAACAGTTTGCTTGGAAAAGCTGGCTGTTCAGCTTATTTCACCAACAAAAGTTAGTTTGATTTAAGGCACTGTTCTTTGCACTGAAATGACTGAAACAAACCCCCTCCCATTTGATTTTGTCAGGTTTCTGTAGGGTTGGCAGCCTCAGGCAGATGGATGGGATGGACAGCAAAGAGATGGTAATATACACCACAGCTATTTTCCTTGGGGTGCATCTGCCAATATCCTACACCTAGTGAGCCTCTTAGCCATTTCTTCACATCCAAGATATCCACTAAAGAGGATACTCAAAAAAATAAACCACATTACAAGAAAATGGCAGATTCAGTTGAGCCTAAAGAAAGAAAAATCCTTTCCCAAAAGACAATGAATACAACCAAGGTGTGCAGCATGACTTGTGCAAAGATATTTGTACCATTATCAAAAATATTGAGAAATGAATGGAGACTGCTGGGATACAGTGAACCAGGTAGCAGCTTTGAAACATGGATGTAGTAAAACATTCCCTTCTTTTATACAACCTTAGAAAGGATGCAGTTTGTAATTCAGAAAGACAAAATTTACTTATTTTCACAGATCTGCAGGTAAAGAGAACTGCAGTTCTGTTCAACATTAGCTACACTGCCTTCATGCCCATATGTAGCCTGGCACAGTATCAACCTCAAATGATTGTAGAGCTTGTAATGACTGACAAGGCAGAAGTCAGCCTTGTAATTCAGGTGGAATATTCAGATATGAGAAATGCAGCTTCAGTTCTAAATGTTATAACACATCCCGTGCACCACCTTTGGTAGGTTACAGTCTGTGCATCTGCAGCACATGGCAAGATAACACTACTCCCTTCTCCCATTCTTTTTCTTGACAACCAAGATTATTAACTCATCAGCACAGATAATTTCTCTTAATTTGTGTTTATACAGTAATTTGTACAACATGGCCCCAATTTCAGATGGAGACTCTATGCACCACTATACTTCTAAATAAAGCCTGGCTTGATTTCTTCAAGTCTACAGAGCCAAATTACAGCAATTCATTTCAACAAATTGAAGAAGGGCTTGTATATGGGAAGACAGAAAGGGACTGAACATGTGGTTAGCAAGGGGGAGTTACTTGTGCTGTTAATCCAGTTCCAGGGTGGCTGCTGGGAATCTTCTTTACTCAGTAAAGCCCTTAATTATGAAGAGAGTCTATACAGAACTGCTGAGGACAAAAACAATGAACAAGTGTCATGGTTAAACTATCTCTTCTTTTATAACTGGCTCATTTCAAATGTCTAACAGAGAAGTCTGCAAACTCAGAACCCCTGGATCAGAAGCACTATATTGTTATTATACCATAGGTCAGTGCATCGGCATCCTGTAGCAAAAAGGGTATTACACAAGTGCTGAAAGGAGTAAATATCAATGAATAGTAGTAGCCTGTGACGTCTCCAACATGTGATACTGCAAACTCAAAAAGCAATTTGGCACTTCCAAATGCTGGCACCAAATACGGCAGCGTAATGTGTTTCTACAGTTCTCATTCTATACATGTGTGATCTCACCCTCAGGTCTATAGCCAAATACAAGAAAAAAAATAAGGGGGAGCTGCAAAAACATGTGAGAAAGAAACATTAAATAGTAGTTCTTCAACCCCCACTGCTATGTGGCACAGAGACAATGTTAGCAATGGAAATCCTGTTGCAGGCAGCCAAACACTCAAAGAGAAGAAGAATCCAAGCAGCAAGAGAGCTGAAAATCTCAAGAAGATCCTACAGCCAGATTTACAGCCTGTTTTAGGTCCCCTGCACAGACAAGTCTGATCAGGCATGCCATCCTTTTTCTTGTTTCTGTAAGTGTATAAAAGGTTGATTGCTCCTGACTTCAGCATATTTTTGCTCTAATGTGCAAACTGCCAGGCAGTCCCACACTAGAGATCGATATCACCCAAACACTGCAAGGGGTTCTGATAAAGTATTAACTGAGTGCTCTGACCAGTTATTAATGGGAGCTTTCTCTGTTATTACAATCATGTCAAAACTCGAGCCAAAGGAATTTACCCAGGCTCTGTCCAAGGAATACGACACAGGAATGTAACACACATATGGCAAAGATTTAATGTATGTGATGACTGCTAGGCAAATGATGTTTTTATTGTTCAAGAAACAATGGCATATTCAAATCTGGTATAAGTAAGGAGTGAATAATGATGTTAGATCATTGCACCACCAGGGACACACAAAAGAAAAATTTGTTGCAAAATTTGTCTCTGGGAATAGAGTAAAATGATACTGAGGACGGGCAGACCATCAGGAATCAAACTGCCTTCAGGAAGAAGGGGGGCTGGCATTTTTTTATTGCCAGTAATTTTCTAATGAACTGTTGACAATCACAGATGTTCTCACACCTCAGACAGCTGGGGTTCTCAAAAATTCACCATGTGGCCAAGTGTCAAATTTTAACTGGCTTTTACCTGCCTTTGTGGTTCTGACTATTCAGAGTGTGCCAGTGGTTTAGATTTTTGCTGTTTGGATAGTCACTGGCTAAATGCAATAGTTTCCACTTGCCTTTGCCCTGTCGTGTAGGTAAAACACTGCAGCTCAAAACCAAGAGTAAACCATGCATGGACCAGCAAAATGAAAGGCAACTTGCAAATAGCAACCACAAAGGAACATGAATTTCTACTTGGGAAAAAACATACCATTTTTCACTTAGCTTTTAGTAGCATCATAAAAATGTGTACAAAATCACCAGTTTTCCAATCCCTTTTTGGGTCACATAAAAAAAAAAGTAAATTAAAAATGGATTTGTAACTGATTCCTAAGCCATGAAATTTTCACAACAGCAGTGATACAGGTTTTAAGGTAAAAACCCAAACATTAAGAATTAAATCTCAGGACCTGCCATCAGGCAATCACAATTATCCATTTCTCCAAATTATAGGGTTCCTCTGGATTTTGTGATTGCAAACAAGAACCTTTAGAAAGCTACTAGAATGCTGTGTAAAAGTATCTTTATAGTCCCTTCTGTGGTTTGATTTCCTGAAACAAACTACAATAAATTCAGAATTGCCCTGGATTACAGAAGAAGCCACTCTACAGAAGTCCAAGAAACTCATTGGAGACTGTAACTTTTATCTAGCTACATCCTCTAAAATTCAAGGGTAGATTATCTGTCCTCCACAACTTTAAGGTCTCAAAAAGTCTCAGTTATTTTCCCATGACAGGCCATTCCATCTGATTTAACAGAAAACAAAAATTGAACTTTTACATGGGGCTTCTTAGAGGCTGTTTTTTATAACTATCCCAATATGAAACAGTTTTCTTTAACAAACACTGTTCTTGTTAGCTTCTGCTAAAACAATAGGCATGAAGTGGTACCTTTTGAATCTTCTCTCTCAGATTTCTGAACTTGATAACACCACCTGAAACACTCTGCCTTTTTATGACCTAGAAAAATGGCTGGTATTCTAAAAATGTGTCTATTTTTAAATTATATGTATTTGATAGCTTGACTTGTTTATAATCATCTCACACAGAAGTGATATGCTACTAATGACAACTGAAGTACCCAAAGATACCTTTCATTTACAGATTTCAAATTAAACATCTCCCAATGCTGTGAGAATTGTCACCTTCACTTCAAAAAGAAGGGGGGAAAAAAAGTAGCAGAAAACACTTTTCATATAGTGGAGAGAAAGAGAATGAAGTCCAGCCAGATTACATATTCCAGTCTGGTGCTTTATTGCTACATGGCACAGTCCAGTTTTCTGCTGGCCATTAATGGTATTTAAAGTAAAATAAAGAAATTAACTACGACTGGTACTTTAGAACAGGGGCTTGTACATGTCACAATCCTGGTAACAATAATTCCGATGATTTCCACTATGCATTGCAAGTGCAGATTGCTTTTAATCATGCAGATTAAGCTACAATAGATTGTCAGACTGTGCCCAGTGTGCTCCTCACACACCAGGACCAAAAGGCATGGGGGCTCTTGGCCCTGGGCCACCACTGGGATACCAGAGCTCCCTCAGTGCTCCCCAGTGCCCAGAACTCCCAGCTGATCAGCACTTTATGATCAGCTTCACTCTTCAGGGCCATGGGAATACCTACAGCAAATGCACCCAGATTTTTATGTTTGATTTGCACTATCACTATGAATGCACAAGAAATGCATGGGAACTGATGTAAGGATGGGGACAGCCTTCAGCATGTCAGTGATGCCCTGTGTTGTGCTGCTCCCCAGCCTTAGACTGGATTTCTCCAAGATGAGACTGCACACACTCCTTCTCCATATAACTCTGTGAATCACGGATTCTTCTCTCATGCAGGAAGCCTCTTTCTTCTGGGGTCACCTTCAGTAAAAAAGCAACCTCTCTTAGGAAAGATTGTCTTGCTTGTCCTCCCCTGTCCAAGCTCTCTGCACATTCTCAAAAATTACATTTTAAAGTCTTGTGCTAAAGCAACTGGCCTTTTGTTCTATCTCAGGGGATATTTCATTGTTGCAGACCCCAAGCCTGTGTCAAGAAGCCAAAATGAGTGGGATTTCAAAAGCTGCTCCCATCCTATTGTGCTATGAAGCATCTTTTGAAAAGGAGCCAGCTTGTCACTCAAGGTGCACTGTTAGCACCTTCTCCCTTCCCAGGGAATCTCAATCCCAAATGGAGATGAGACAACAATGGAGAAAGCAAATTAGCCCAATGTTCAAAATGGACATGGCAGTCAGGTGTAGAAACGCAGTATACATAAAATTTCAAGGGTAATTTGTAGATTTTACAGAGCTGCTAGATACAATCTAGCATCACTATATTCATGTATATATTGATGTTGCTTTAGTACAGCTTGGTAAATATGGAAACATACTGAAATACACTTCAGATTAAAAAAGCAATAATTTAAAAACCTCTCCAGTAAGACTTTCCTCAGATACTCCCAATACAAAAATTTGTGTCTCTTTCTCTGTCACATAGTTCCTCCCTTTTCCTCGTCACCTCGTAAAAAGTAAATCATCCTCTCATAAGCCAAGAAAAATTTTAAGCAATATTTTTTTCTGGAGTCATGTAATGTTTGGCTCTCTTCCAGCTCTCATGCAGGAAATCTAGATAACATCTAAATAGTAATGACTTTTTCACTGAAGAGAAGCTACTGTGTAGATGTAATGCCTTGTCTCCTAAATGAAATAATTGGTTTGACTGTAAATGACCAAAAGCTCTATTCTGCTGGGTTACCCTGGCCACTAAAACGAGGAAAAGCTACTGAAGACTGCCTCCATGTGAGCCCATAACTCATAAGCACTTATCTACCTTATGGTCTAGTGTGAGCTCCAGCCCAAGGTTTTATTGTTTGATCCTCTGAGTGGGCAGCAAAACCCAATCAGCATGGGGATGGGATGGACAGAGAGTGCTGACACATGAGACTGCACTGGACTGACTGAAGCTGTGCCCTGCTGGGCTCCTGGAGGATATTGCCTTCACTGGAGAGGTGCCTGGATGGGAAATGAATCTATTTGTGAACAGCTGCAGTTTACAACCCAGTACTATACTGTAAATTAAACCAATGTCAGGCTACATTAATACAGAACATTATAAACAGTGGTGGAGGAGCAAATGCACATCCCATTCAGCTCTCACCACAGTGGTTGCACTGACTTCCCAAAGAAAGGCAGATGAACAGGCAGGAGTGGAAGCTGCTTCAGCCATGTAGCTTAATTCACTGTTCAGTGTGTCAGCAAAGCCCATACAATACATGTATAAAACTGGTTTCCTTTGTTTTTGAGCTGGGACACAGAGCAAACCAGCAATTTCCAAGAAGAAAAAAAATTAGAAGATGAAACAGGATCAGACTGAAGCCTTCCTCCTGCCCTTCAAAGCCAGGCCCAGTCACAGCCTGAGAAGATGGACAGAATGGGTTACCCTGATCTGTGTGATGCCTTGGGCAGGGGGAGGTGAGGGGCAGAAGTCATGTTTGGAATCTCAAAGGTAAGTCTAGAGCCCTGGAAAACATTCAGCACCTATATATGTGACATGTAGGTGGAATATAAGCACTTCTACTTAAGACAAAGAATTGCAGCTTTAGCAGAAGAAGTGGAAAGCACTCACTGCCCAGCCTCTCCTTAACCTGGCTTCTAGGCTTAGCTGATTTATGAATCCCACACTTGGAAACAAGCCCTTAAAAGACAGGAGTGGCAAATGTGCTTTGCATGACCAGGGCTTAAATGTCTACAAGTAACCAGAGTGAATGGGCCAGATAAAACCTTTTGAAAGCAGAATGTCAGTAAAGGAATCTTGAACATACTGACACACATAAAGTATTTTCCTAGTGGCATATTTCATGGACTATAACCCTACAGAACTTTTGAATTTATGGAAGCTTTGCCAATAGTGAAGTGTCACTAGAAATGTTCTATAATTGGGACTAAATGCAAGAAAAAAAAAGACAGTTGAAACTAACCATGAAATCAAAAGTGTTTACTTTTCTTAGATTATACAAGTGTATTTGCAGCAATGCCAGAACAGTATAACTAGACACATTCAAAGAGCAAAGAACAAAAAGTAACTAGCTAAATGCTATGCAACAGCCTAAAAATACTATCATTAAGTTAAGAAACGGGTTCTCCTAGAACATTAAAACTACCCATTAAATGAAGAAACTAATAATTGGTACTCCTGAGCTGTGACACTTCATAACCTGTGCAGGAAAGCAGCAAATGAGATCTAGGAAAAATCACTGGAAGCAGAATTTAATTTGTACTGCAATATTATCATAGTCAATCACAGTCTAGAAAACCACAGAAAGACAGATCATAATGGGAAGGTTCTTAAAACCATGAAGGGAAGGAATTCCTGAACTGTAAACCTGAAACTCAACTGGGTTATGGTACTGTAGGACAGTTCCCCAAGTACTGTATCATATCAATACACAGGCTCATGAGCTTTTACCTTCATGCTCTTGCATAGTGAAAACAATTCCCAGCCACATGGAAAGAGAAGGGGAAAGGGTCAGGGCATCCAAACACCAGCCCTGCTCTTTACTACTGCTGTTTTTCCCACAGTTAACTCCCCTGACTTCACTGCCACTGAGCAAGTGTAAGATTGAGAACAAATCATGTTGATGAAATCAGCTATTACGTTCTGAATATGAATCTATACATCAGTGAGGGACAGGTTGAAAAGGACATGGGCCAAGTCCAGCTTGGGTGGAACTGCTGAGAGAGCAGTGGTTCAAGAACCACCTTCAGCTTTTCATGGCAAGAGTGTTCTGCTGCTATTTGCAGCACTTCAGAAGAGGAGCCACAGAACAAGAACAAGGCAGCAGAGTTTACATTGGACCCCTCAAGTTTGCTCTGCTCAGAAGAGGTGAGAGCAGGAAGCTGCTCCCAGCTGGGATCTGCAGTTTTCACAGCCACTATGGTTTCTCTCCTTGGACTCTGGGCAGAACCTGATGCTGGTCAGGGTGAAGGACTGATCAGCTGCATTCACAGGCTAATGCTGAGTGCTAAGGCTCCATCAGAGCCTTTTTCTGACATTGCTATGCTGGCTAGGAACAAGAAAGACAAAACCAAACCTAACCCCGCCAACATTACTTTTCCAGCAAAATTTCCAGTTTGAATGTAGCAATGGTGACGGAAACACGCTATTGTTGACTCAGCTAATGTCCTTCAGAGGAGCAGTGTAACCATGCCAGGCACAACAGACCACTGGCACAAGCACCAAGCTTGGCACTGACCTTGACTGGGGATGATGCCAACTACAATGAGTTTCAACACCTTCTCAAACAAAACACGGCAACAGATTCAACAAGGGCTCCCTGCAAGTGAGAGAAACTAGTAGGAAAAACTCCTTGGGCAAGCATGTGATACATCATCTAAAGTGTTCTT
Organism: Melospiza melodia melodia; assembly: GCF_035770615.1. Classification (NCBI taxonomy): domain Eukaryota; kingdom Metazoa; phylum Chordata; class Aves; order Passeriformes; family Passerellidae; genus Melospiza; species Melospiza melodia. The sequence continues at coordinate 9,045,643 of NC_086202.1, forward strand.
CAGCAAAATGACAATACCAAACAGCTGCTGGAATGGAGAGATAGCATTGATGAACCTAAACTGGGGCGGGTGTGACACAGCTTAAGAAACAGGCTGCTGACTAAGTCACGGGAAATGTCAGCCTGACAACCAGCCCGTCGGAAGTGATTGCAGATCCTCTCTTTGTATCTATATCTGCATGTCAAAGTCACCGTGGTTTTGACAATGACCATCCCTTTACAGGCCTGCTACAATATTTGTGTCATCACCTTCCATTGAGACACTGAATTAATTATTTTTTTTTAAATGATTCAGCCAGCAGTAATGCTTGAATTAGCACCAGGTTTGCTCTCAAGCTAATATTACTAGAACAAAACAAAAATCATACTCAAAGGAAAGTATCATTGAGCACTAGAGAAGTGTATTTACATACTAAATCTTATTAATAAACACTCCAGTACGGTGGGAAAACAAATAGATATCAGTGTGAAATATTTAAGTGCTGGATGTAATAGTGCTGAGCTGGCATGAGCTGTCATAATCGATGGGAATTGTTTACACAGGCTCCATTCCTCCAGTTACGCAAACAGAGCCCGTGTAAACACCAGACTGAACACGTCGGTGCATGGCCCCATTCCAGGCTTCTCAGAAATGCAAGACACTTCCACTCTCACTGACAGCATCATCCCATGGACAGAGCTCACAGAGCAGGGATGAGGCAAACACTCATCTGAAATTCCTCACTCAGGACGTACACAGGACATTGGGCAAGTTGCTTTCGCCCAGAATGGATTTTTCCCACTTCTCTAAAGCCTGCTTTTCTCCCACAGCTCTTTAGGATTTATGGTAGAAATTTACAAGCTCTGGTATTTTAATTACTCCTATGGAAAAATCCTATAGGATTCAGCAACTGGGTTGGGGATGGGTTAGATTTTTACCTAGGATGACAGAAAGGATTTCTGCAATGGAAAGTTAGAGAACGATTCAAAGCTGAAAGTTTTAGCAGAAAGAATACTCACTTTCACTAAATTTGAATAGAGTTGTGAGAAAAAGCTTCAGAGCCCTACTGACTTCTGTGGATTTTCCTTCTCAAATTCACTATTTCTTTTTAACAGAGAACACTTCTCCCAGTACCATCCTCTAGAAGCTTTATTTTTCTCATGTTTCATTAAATACCTTCTTATAATCTCCCTTTTCTCTTTTAATATCAAAGTAATGTAATACCCAGTTATTTTAGAAACTTTGCCAGCACATGACATGATGCTAGTGCTTGTAAAATGAGAGCCAACTTAATTATATTTTACCTCAGGATAGTTATCAGGGGAACACTGTCTGATTCAGAAGGAAGAAAACATGCTTTCTTCATGCATTAGAATGTTATCAGCTTATGATATCTAAATAAACTTTACTGGGATGAAAAAGTTTACTATAAACTCATAAAATGGACCCATTGCTGAAGCTCTTGATGTTTGTTTAACAGCTGATGGGCAAGCATACTAAAAGGAAATTATGTGGTTGAAATGGAGTTTCATAGTTTATAGACAAATTTTAGATAAACATTCAAGGCAGACTCTGGGTTTTGCACATGAAAATGTACCAACTATCCATTTTCTATATCAAACCTATGCAGGATAACATCACTACTAATCTGCTACTCCAGCTCTGTTCTCAGTAACAATGGGGCAGATAATATTTATCTTCTATTTACCAAAGCTGCAGAGATCATGAATAGTGGTAGCAGATCTCCTGGAGTGGTGGAAGTTAGCTTTCCAAGTGGAAACATAAAAGCATGGCTGGGAGACAGGAAGGGTCAGAAGGGCTGTGTATTTCTGAAGGATGATTTTCATGACACTGGCATACAATCCATATCAAAGTCGGCCCAACAAAGTTCATTTGATAATTTCAGAACATGTAATTTAAGAATCTGAAGAGTTTTAAACCTCGTGGAAGTGCAGGCCAGCAAAGAAAAGCTTCCTCCCACAGCTCTGCTGTAATATCCAGCTTGAGCTTCCAAGTCCATGACCAAAGCAAAGCCATTGCGCTGGGCTTTCCTACACACAAACTCAGGTGGGGACAGACAAGTCCATTCACAAAGCAGAGAGGGTCTGAAGCGAGGCTGCCAGCATTACAAGTGGATGTGCTAATCACCATCTCACTGGCTTCCACCATCCTTTCCCTACCCTCCCCACTTTAAAGAGCTTTTTCATAATTTATTGTCTGGAAGGCAAAATAGTTAATGCTAATGTATTCAGGAATAGTATGCAGGAGGTTCCTGGGTTCAACAATCCATTTCTTGCCTTATTTGACAAAAGCATTTTGTCTGTTTAATAATAACAAAGAAATCCACATTTTAAATCTCTGGGAGAAGATATTTGTTTTAATTAGGAAGCTGTTGATTAATTTAACCCTGTGTAAGCACCATATTTAGCTACTATTAAACTGAAAAATACCTAAAGTAATTAACATGGCATCTTTGGAGAACTTTCTTCTAAAAGCTTTTAAGAATTTGTTTTTCATTGTTTTCTGCCATGACAATAGAAATGCATACTTTCTTCATCAAACAAATAGAATATCAGAGCAGTCACCTTGCATGTGACAAGTGCTTCTACCTCCTTTCTGGGATGCATCAAAATCTGCTTGAATTACTCTTTAGAGAACCTGATGTGGATCAACATACAGCACAACTCCTGAGGAGTTGAGAAGTTCATTGCACTTAAGCTTGTCTGTTTATAAAACTGGCAGGGCATTTTAAATTGCATCCTCACCTCATGCACTGGTCATTTCATTTTGGGAAATCAAATTTTTTCCAACCATGAATTACGTAAATTTCATGAAAGATTTTTGAGAGTGTTAGCTGACTAGCTGCTAAACAAAGAACCCTCTGGTTTCTAAAGAGTACTTCATGATGTGCAATGGCTAAGAAATATATGCATCAATAAAATTTTTAATTGTCATTATATTAGTGACTGTATCTCTTGAGGATGCAACTATGAACAGCACCATTGTTTTCATATGTACAAGAAGTTGTATTTCAGCTGGCTGCTATATACAACTAAACCCATGGTCCATCACTTTTACTCTGAATACTTCCTTACTTCCCAAAGAGACAATTAAGCAAATGGAACCATTCATAGAGCAAGAATATTGTAATTCAGCCTCTAAATCAGTCTGCTAACTGATAAAACTGTGCTTACTTAAGAAATGGTTAGAAAACAATTCCAAGTTATAGCATAAATAGATTAAAAACTTCACAGCCAGCCAGAAATCTTGGACTGCTTCAGCAGTCAGGGAAAGCTGAATGCCAGTTTTGCTCTTGTTTTTAAGGACAGCTTTTGGCTATGTTATGGATGCATTACATAAAAAATGGAGCATTTCCCACTATCCCTAAATAAAGCTTTATTAGTTGTATCAGAAGTTCTTCATATAACAAGATCTTTAATCTTGCAGAAATTAGAAGCACTGCACCTTCAGCTTCTAATTTATTACTTATTATTTGTTGCATAAAAGGAAGTCAAATTTCATTTGAAGGACAAATGCAGGATATGCTTTCAATTAAAAAAAAGAAAAAAGAAATGACCTTTCTTGTACTTATTTAGAGTAAAACGTAACATAAAATGTCTTTGAGATCAGATCAGTTCTGGTAACAGCTTGGCACTAGTGTAGCAGTAAGAAAAGGAGAGAGGAATGTGAACCAAAGTACAGGTGGTCAGAGAAAAAACACTTAATGCTAAACATGTTAAATGGGTCCACAAAGGCCTTTCAGAACCATGTACTGCAGAATTAAGGGGCCTCAACGTTTCCAATTGAGAAGTCTCAAATTTCACTACTGGAAGGACTTGCCATTACATAACAAGCCCAGGCCCCAGTATCACTGCACATGATGCTGAGTACCTGTCACGCTCTAGGCTTCACCACAGAAACAATAGCACTGGAAACCTATACTCAGGGGGAGCCTTAAGCTTTTCAGCTATCACCAGTTACAAGACCTGAAGTGGTTCTTCAGTTTCCCTTCCAGGGCAGTAACATTCCCCAAAGGCTTCTGGCATTGCATGGGAAAGGGTGTGAGAGCCTTTCTGGGCAGTGTTCAGCACCGCGAGGAGGGACAGGAGGACACCTGCAGATCCTGGAATGGGGGCACCAGGGAGATGGGCAACCCACCTGGGAACAAATCAGTTAATTGACTTCAAAGGTGAAGGAAGATTCAAAATATTTCCATGCAAGGTAAAAGCCTTCAGAGAGAAAAGAGAGCTGTGGCAAAGAATACATGCACACGTATGTGGCTAGACATACATCCATCCGTCGTGGGGAAGTCTCAAAAATAACAAACTACTTAGAAATGTTGCAACATTTAGGACCTAGAGATCTCTGCCCATTCTCAAAACATTTCATGGACAACAGACATGTATCATCAAACTGTCAGCTCAGAAACACTGCAGGTTATGTGGTTGTGGGTCACTAGGTCAGCAGTTCCATAGGAACAGCTGAGGAACTTGGATCAAGCTGCCTTCCCAATATTAAAATATTGCAGTAACAGGCTAGTTTTCTTTGCAGGTATCATACAGCTGAAAACAAAGCCACATCCTTCAAAGTTACCTCCAGCCTTGTGTGAAGGATAGTTTCCTGTATGAGAAACACATCAGAAACTGTTCTGGAGTCACTGTTCAACCTAATGATCCTTTGAAACGTCAAGTTTGCCAAAGGGAACGAAGAATTTGTAACAGGGAGATTCAAGGCTGATGGTCTGTACAAAGGTCAACAATACAGAAGCCTTGCCAGGGAACGAAATACTTTCCCATCTTCCATCCCTCTTCATCATCATTCTTTTGTATGGGTAGCTTACCACTGTGCCTTTTCACATAAATATAATTATGAAGTTAAATCAAAACAGGATGGTAGCAAGAATCTGTGGAATCCTTGTAAACACAGTATGACAGCTTACATTTTATGACATAAACTAATTAAAACATGCTTATTCTGTCTCCAGAACTGCATCTGAACTCAGTGAAATAAAATTTTTCATTAATTTCAATGGGGAGAGAAGAGCAAACAATTTATCACACAGCCAACCTAGAGAAAATTTGTGTATCCACCAACAGTTTTGTTCACTCATGAGAAACCTCTACAAGTCAGCAATAGATGATCTGACCAACGTGTGAAAAGTCAGAGACTACAGACATGCTGCATTTTCACAGGAAAGCTGACCCACCCAGCCACAAGATATTATTCAAGAAAAGCCCATCAAAACCAAACAGGTCATTGTAAATCTTCTAATTTAGAAGATTTTTGTGACTGGGATGCAATTTCTCCTCAACTCTTGTTTCTGTACACTAGATCCCAGCAAAGAGCTTCCCAAGGGAACATCACCTTAAGGATTCAAAACAAGATCTTTTTTATACATGGCTAACTAAAAGCATGAAGACCTGAAAATCATCATTATCATTTTTAATGAGTCCTGGTTTTCAAAAATCTGATTTGTATCTCATATCATATTTAGGCAATAATTTGTTGGCCACAGATGTTGCTCCAAAAACAGAAGCAAAATATATTTTTATCAGGGATTTTTTAATAAGGAAGGGGAAGACTCATATTGAAAACACAGTCAAGTAAGAAAAAAATTATAAAACTGTATATTTAATAAAGGATATATATGTAGTGCCATTATCAGGCAAGGTTGTAATTTTTTGTTGTTTCCTAATGCCGTAGCCATCTGGCAAAGATCCAAATTTTGTACATAATCTGTTTCAGTTTCTTCCTGTGGTTTAAATGTAAGGCAAAAGGTCAAAACACAACCTGAAATATTTAAAGTGGTCAATGACAGTCATACTGTCAATGAATTATCTCAAGTTTACTGTTAAATATGGATAGCCTTTGAGGTAACCTCCAGTATATGTCACAGTTTTCTAATGAGTTATTAAGTTATTAAGCTATGAAATATTTCTGAATTTTAAGCAAGACTAAGGAGTAAAACCAAGTAAAACAAATTAAAAGGATAATAATTATGCAACATCTTGAGATGTACCAGTCACACTATGCATATATAAAAAAATACATTAATAAACTGAACATATTAATAAAAAGCTAAGACTGGCCCTTCAAGACCTCAACACTAATTGGAAAGGATTTAGACAGCACATCTTGAATAACTTCCATTAACAGTTTTGGTAAGTCACTGTTCAACTATCTAAAACTGGAATAATTTAAACTGCACAGTTCATCTACTGTATTATCATTTGTGAAAGATCAGTGAAACATCATTAGACAGTTTGAGTAATGAAGCAATTGTCTAATTGCCCCGACTTGAATCTTATTTCTGATGAACTTAAATGATTAACCATGAACTGGTTTCTACATTTGAAGCCCCACAGTTCAATTAAAGGCCAACGATTATCATCATCCCTGAGATAATTTCCTTTGAACTCTGAAGAATTCTTTCAAAGAGGGTGACACTTAAGCAGATTTTATTTTTAACAAAGAGGCAAGCTTCAGACCCAAGAGGCAGCTGTTATGCCACCGTACCTAGAAGGGTAAGGAGCCCGCGCAACCCCGCAGCAACTTTGTGGTCTGCTCTGGTACCATCCTGCAGAACAAAGAGATTATTGCAGCAGCAACAACGAGCAGCCCTCCCATCTGGCAGCCAGCAAGTTGCTCCTGGGTCTTTCAGATAATAATCCCTTATCCAAAGCGTGAGCTCATGCACGCACACCGGGAGCCCACGCACCAGGAAGGCGGACTGAAGCCATGAGAGAAGGGCTCCATGCAGGCAGGATTCCTGCTGAGCTGGGAGACACAGTCCTGGCCCACACCCTGACAGTCATGCCCAGGGCTGCCTCACATTGGGACTTACCCAAATACGTCAGGAATGGGCCCAAGCCATGGTTACAATTACCTTGAAGGCTGTGACATCCCCTCATTTAACTGGCCCCAGGCTGTAATTCATGGTCTAGATGAATTTCTGTATTCTCCAAAATATCATACCCTCAAATACAATTTTGGAAATGAATATCAACCAGGTTCAGCTGCTTGCTTGTTTCTTTAGCTACCAGAACTTAACACATCCATACAAAATATCCAGACCACGAGCTCACATAGTTGGAACTTCTGAGTCACACAGTTCTCCTGATAAACTTCTGAATGCTAATTTCAAAGGTGTGATGCCTTCTTCTTTATAAAAACCTGGTAAGAAACAAGAGAGTCAGAAGGACTGTGAGTATCTGAGAACACCTCATGGTTTCAGAAGGTGCAGATAAGGACAACACTGTCACAGGGTCATGGACAGAGACAGGACAGTGTGTTTCCCAGTGAGCATCTGGTAGAAGGGAAGTTCCCGCAGGTGGGAGAGTTTGGGTGGTAGAGAACAGCACCTTGTGGTGATGGCATTACACAGGGTCAGAAGTTTTGCCATGGAGCATATTCACACCTTTATTTGTTGTTGATAAGCAGCAGCTCTGTCGCACTAATAGCAGAATTCTCCCTTGACTTAATGAAATTACATTAAGGTGCAGTATCACAATTCAGCACTTGCCTTTAACCCCCCTGCAACACAACATGTATTACAAATCTGCTACAGGAATCACTTCATCCAACATAGATATGCAGAAGTCTCAAGGGTGGAAAGTGGCAGCTGTTCAACACATTCACTCATAGAAACGTTATTCACCATCAGTATTTGTTTTGCTATTGTTACATAGTTATGTTCGCAGTGAAAGTGCCTGAAATATTTGTTTTCTTTTCAGAAACTATCCCATAATAGCATTTTTTTTCTGCAAATAATGCTTTCTGAATTGCAGATTAATGAGTAAAACAAGTGGTTAAAGATATCTTTTAAATATCATTCCTTTCTCATTTTATAGCTCAAGAGCCATGTGTCTCTCTTTAACATTGAGATTTGCAATGTAATACTCCATGAGCTTCCATATCTGCCTTGTATAATAGTTTCAAATAAAATTTGGCTCTCTGTATATCTTAACCTTGGGAACAGGACTGTTAAAATCCTAGAGGCCAAATACCAATATCCCTGTAGGATTCTCATGCACATCTGCATTTCTGGAAAGATGATATTTTTAAGGGAAAAGCTTTCAATTAAACATTCCTCCAGAAACCATAGTTTTGCCCAGCTCTTTCCTGTCGCTCACTTGGTAATGGACACACCACAGGGTAAAATTTGCCATATGACAATTTCATCAGGTAGGAGACCTAAGAATACATTTTTGTAATAAGTTTTATTTTTGTTTAATTCCCCTTCAGATTTCTGGGGGTACAGCTGCCCTGAAACTTGGTGTTACAGCAAGAGGACTGGAGGAGCTCTCTCATATCCCCACTCCAGACTGGATCTCACCCTGTCATTTGCAGGCAGAGAATTGCAAGCAACCCACTTGAACTGTGAATGAAGCTACAGATGCCAGAATTTGGTTGGATTTTATGTTTTTGCTTTCACCCATAGTACCTAAGGCACTGGGATGCAGACACTGAAGAATCAGATATAAGCATGTTGCCATTTTAACCTCTTGCTTATAGCTCATTTCTTGAAAGCTGCACTTTTGAGAAGGAAATTTCTCCATTATGGTTTTGGCTAGGTGATCTTCTGCTTGCTTGAGGGGTTTATTTGTGGTATTTTGTATTTGAAGAAATGCAGTTCAGCTGTTTGAACAACCAAAATGTTAAACACAAGTATTTCCCTTAATATAGGCCATGGGTTTTTTTCAGTTGATTTTTTAAAGCTGGAATGACAAAGGGTTAACAGCTAAAATCCAGAATGAACACTGAGAATTCTTACCAAGAATGAGGGACTGTGCTTGTCTTGGAGAGAAAATATTCTGGTTTCAACATGACACATGAGCCCAAGCAAACTGAGCACTGACCACATGCAGTAGATTTTTTTGTTTGTGTTTTTGCTGAACTAAGAAAGGATGCACCCAAGGGAGAGATTAACAAACTGAGGCTACTCAGTTCACAATGTTTGTTGTCCAAGTCACAGAGCAACAAAGAAAAAAATGCCACAAAGCCCAAATATCCTAAAGCCCTATTGATTTTAACTTATTTCATGCTTCTAAAGTCTAGAAAAAGATAAGCTGTGAGGCTGAAAGACCAGGAATACTGAAAGTACGGCTGCAGATGTCTGTATCTATTACCAAACCATCCCCAGAATTTTTTTTTCTTCTTTTTGTAAAAAAAACTAGGAAGAGCATTACCTTAGAAAAGTAAATACTCTCAAACTTGACATGTTCAGTTTCCTTACCTTACCAGCTTCACAGAAACTATATTTTTGAATAGGTCCTAAATGAGTGTTTAGGGTTTATTTTTTTGCCCCTAAGATCAAGATTACTGTCCGTGGTTTTGTGATGTCAGTAATTATCACAATAAATCATTGTTCTCCTCCAGAGAAATGTTATGCCACTGACATCTTACTGTCCCACACTGGACATGAAAAACCAACAAAACCAAAACCAACTGAAGGGTGGGATTTCCAAAAGCATCCAGTACTGGCTGAATTTTACACCCATAGAAGTCAGAGGTTATTTAAAGCAAAAATAAAACAAACCCAAACAACCAGAAGATTGGCTTGTACCATATCATAATGATGCAGTATTAGGCTGAAAACACCCCCAAGCAATCAAGGTTCCAGCGTTGGCATTCACTTACAAAAGTAATTTGGCATGAGATACCAGTGGGAGATGAGCAGGTACTGATCACGGGGGGCAGACTGCACAGCTCCAGGGCTCACCTCCCTGACAGTATTGAGGACAGTGTTGGGTTTGCTCTCCTGGTGTGAGAGCACTCTGGAGAGACCACAAAATAGCTGAAATGTTCCTGTGACATGAAACTGAGGCCTGAAATATTTAAACATTTAGAGTGTCTCCCTGGAGTATTTAAGCCTTCTGATTGCATGTATTGAAGATGGCTGAAGCAGTGTGCTCCAGAATTAGGAAAAATGACTTCTGTCTCATTCTAATGTGTGAGCAGAAGGAATGTTCCCATGAAAGACCTGTGGCATCACACATAACACTGTGTAGTCCCACAAGGTCATGGCTTCATCTCCTCCATAATCCCAATATATTAAAAAAAAAGATTGCTACAGAAATCTGCAAAACTTAGTTCTGAACACTGTGTTACACCTAGAAGAATGCTTCACTATAAACAGTTGCTTTCAGACCTCTGCAAAGCACATGGGCCTTTTTACTTGAGTAATGCTTGAGAACTGTAAAAAAAAGTCTTCTGTGCAAAAGACGGAGTCCAGTGCAACTCTGCTTGCAATTCTCCTAGGCATGGGGATTAAATGAAATGCAGATCTGTAAATTCAAGATCATGACAGTGCCACAAAGTCTAAGGCACTCAAATCACCTTCAGATGTTGCTGCTGTCAAAATTAACAATAACAGGAGCACAGTTGCTAATGTTAGGACAGCAGACTCAGAAGGCCAGTCTATGAAAAAGATTTGCCACTACAACAGTATAACTATTCTGGCTTGAGTTTCTACTGGAGTTGCAATTTACCAGCTGGAAAAAAAAGCTTTTATTGTTAGAGGCTATACCCTCCCCAAGCAAAATAGGATATACTGGCCAAAGCTTTTTTTTTTTCCTGGTACAACCATGTCTACACTAGGGCTTTTGCCAATACACACAGACAGCCAAAAATCACACCTCCAACTGACATTACTATACTGGCAAGTGTTTCTAGCACTGGCCTTAAAGCAGTTATTTGTTCAATCACTGCTTTCCACATTCATCCCTTACCCTAAAAATACTTTTATTTTTTTTTACAGGTAAAAAGCTGGGAAAAAAACAATCTTGGATCTTATTCATCTGTTTCTTATATGAGGAAAGGATCTTTCTTTTGCCTTCACAGAAGCTGAATTCCTCCTTCCCTTACAAAGGCAGAATAAACATGGGGGGCTGGTGGGGGGGTGTGGAGAGCATGAATCTTTAACCCCACAGCAGAACAAACAAACAAAAGTTCAGGTCAGCCCTTGCTCATCTTGCAAGAGGGGCAGAGAGACAGAGAAAGAACAGAATTCTCAATCCTAATGACTCCTTGTTGCCATTCTCTACATACCAAAGTGAATACAGTCCCTCAGCTTTGAAAGTGCTATTTCTGTTTCCTATTGCTGCATCTGCTAAAGCAGATTCTTCCACAAGCAAAAAGCCAAACAATCATCACCCAAAGCTCCCACAGAAAGCAATACTTTAAAGGGGGAATAATTAGTACAAAACCAGGGGCTGAGGGGAGAGAAGAAGGAGAAAAGAAATGTCTTTTCAGGAAACCTTACACTACTCTCCACAAGAAGAGGATTTTCCTGTGATTTGTCTTGGTCTGAAATTATAAAAACAACTATGTATTTCCAAGCACATTTGTTTCCAATAGTTGCAATATTTTTTCGCAAAAAAAAATTATCTAAACAATGGCTTTAAACATTGTATGGGAAAATAGAGCTTTAAGTGTTTCATTTTACTTCTAAGGCAGCAGTAAAATATTTTCTTAATATCCTTCACCTCTCCAAGCCATTTCCTGTGGTTTGTCCTAAAATTTACCCTTGTCAGCCTAAATGGAAGTGTCAACTACGCGAGAAGAGTCAACTTGCTCTTGGACTGAAAACAACTGTACCCTTTTAAAATGCCATGACTGCAGCATCACTAGAGAAGGCAAAACCAGTGTGTTTTTAGAGACAGACTTGTTTCTCCTTCTTCAGGTTGGTATTTTTCCCAAGCTAAGGGTCAGAGAAGTTAATTTGGAAAACACCACATTATTTCTGCTTGTGCTGCTTCTGTTCTGCCCATGTAGAGGGGCAAACAGCTAAGTAGAGACTTGAAGATGTACAGCAGATTTGGCTTGATACTAAATTAAATAAAATTTTCCTTTGGAAGCTGTCTAGCAGAGCCTATAGAAAGTGTTGTAACTGTACCTGGAATACTCTAAGTTTTAAGGAAATTTCCATGTCATATACTGGTTTAATGCACTACTGGCACACATAGCCTGCAGAACTCAGATGCAGATACAGATTCCAAGGTGTTGAAACATCCACACTTAGGGTTTTGGTTTGAGCTCCTCCACAGTAAAAGATTTCTTTACCAATGATACTTTACAAGTGGTGAGCTCTGCTATAACTCTTTACAGGTCAGAAAAACCCGAACTTTCCATTGTGCAAGCAACCCAAGATCACCAAAGGAAGGCGAGCCCCAGGGCCAGCCCATCTGACGCAAGGAGAGCGACATCCAGACGTGTTTGGAGTATCAACACCTCCAAGCCAGCTCCGTGCTGCCAGCAGCTTTTTCCTGTTTGGATTCAAATGTAAAGACACCTGGGATCAAACGCAAGCCATCTCTTTCGGTTTCATCCGCGGTGACGTCAGGTGAGGGCGGCTGACAGCACCCCGAGGAGCCGGCGCACGCGGCCCCCGTTACTGGGGCTGCTCGGGTTCCCCTTCCCTCAGCCCCGGGCTCCTCTCAAGTGCTTGCTGCCAGCTGCACTGAACTGCACACAGAAGAACAATATGCAATAAACAGACATCATTAGAGAAATGTTATTTTTCTTATTACAGAGAAGCTGAAAACTTTCACAATGTCTTGAAACGCTGCTCAGAAATTACCTCTTCAGCTTGGCATCCGTTCCTCTTTAGGAACAAAACAACCCCAGCAATTACAGGAAAAAGCCAAACTGACATAACTAAACCAAGAAAGTCTTTTATCTGTTCATCTCACAAGGTTTTTGTTTGTTTGTTTGTTTTTTTTAAAACTACTTCTTAGGGGCTTGAAAAAAAAGCATTAGGTGCTCTTTGCACGCAGAACATTTATGACCTTGTTCAACTTCTTCAATATATTTCTTACTAATACTTGCTGTATTAATGGACTCAGCCCAAGAACTAGTAATGTTGAGCTTTTTAATTGCTTTACATAATTAAATGCTAATGTTTCAATCATTAATAAGAACACTAAATGTCATTGTTTGGAGCACAATGTATTAAAAAAAAAGCTTCACCAGGTTCCTACCTTTCACTTTTTATAAGTAGTTCAGAAAAAGAAGCCTAAAAATAAATAGCATTTACTGTCAGTGGAGAAAGTGCTGCAGTAAAGAGCAGCAAACAACTGGGAGACACAATTATAACCTCCACCCCTTACAGCCTTCACAGAGCCTTTGCTGTTGCTGTCTATATAAGCAGAGCAGAACTGTCTGCTGCAGGGTTAGAGTTTTCTTGGAAATGTTTACTATAATGAGAGAATTTTCTGTTCTTTTTCTTTTAATCACAACACTGTCCAGTTTTGAGACCTGAATTGATGCAAAAAAAAAAAAATAAAAAAAACCAAAAAAACAAAAAAACCAAACCCCAGATGACATTTCAAGGAATTTAATAATCAGATGCCTCATTGCACAGCCTGAGAGTGTGTTTCACATTATATTAAAATTATTGACATCCAGTCATGTTATGGCAAAAAGAGCTGACACCATGCTTGGTTACAGCTGTTGCCACAACAGTAGTTATTTGGCAAATGATGGGAAAGAGGACAAAGTGCTATTGTGAGTTTACACCAAGCTTTTACACACTCTGTCTCCAGTTCATAAAGAGGAAGGAAAAAAAGAAATGCCGCCTTTTTTCAGAGCAACCACATTGTGATTCTAGGTGAATATGTTTGTCAAAAGACGTCAAAACCATCTCCAAATGACAGGCTATGAAAGCCACTGGAGGGGATGGAGAGGGAGCCCAAGACTCCTGCAAGAAATGCAACTCAAACTTTGGCTAAATAGGATAGGGGAAGCCAGAAAAAAGAAGGACTAAGAGATCTTGGAAAGCAAACTTGCTCTTTCTCCTACCAGGAGCAGCAGAACTCAGCTGCAACTTTGTGGAAAGTACCATGAATGGGTCACACTCTGAAATGGCCACTTGTGCTCCCAAAGGAGTGTCTGTTACGTGTTCTCTGCTCTTGAAATTCAGGTGAAATTCGTGAGCATGCTGAGGACATGCATCCATGTCTACTTTCTTTGTGAGTCCATTCACATTAGAGAGAAAAGAAATGTATATTTGACTAAAACACTTGCATCTCATGGTTTTTTCCCTGCATCAAGGAGCTGGAGAGCCTGCCTTACCACAGAAATGGTTTCCCAATAAAATAATCAACAACAGCGTTGGAACTCTGTTCCTTGAAAGGAGGTTTGTCTCTGTGCCCCAGTGAGCCAGCAGGGAAAATCAGCTGGTACACATTAAGGAAAAAGTAATACATTTAAAACAACAAAAAACAAAAGGAAAGGAAAAATAATTTTCATCCAGTATTTAATTGCAAAAACATGGTGGAAGAGAAAGAAGACTAGAGAAACTCCAGGCCTTCTTGCATTTAAATCAGCCATTTTGCACTTAACACAGAAATGCTTCAATCCTGGTTGTTGCAGAGATATGTCTGCAATCTTTTAAATTAATTTACTGACCTTGATGTTTTTTCCCCAGTACAATGTTACCCTGAACCCCTCCTCACATCTAGTCGAGCTCTAAACATGACCTAAGAATTCATTTTGATGCCTGTGACATTGAGACCCATTCTTTATATTGATCCAAAATGAAAAATTCAGATGAGAGAAAACAGCCAAACAGTTGACCTATGTGAGTATTGACTGTTGTCTACATGAAAAAGTTGGCTTTTTCCAGAAAACTTGAACCACCACGTAGTATTGAAGATGCAAAAGTGATTTCCTCTAGTAAGAACAAGGTATCTCATGTCTGCTTTTGCCAAAGGCTGATTTTAACAGTAGCCCCTGGAACATAATATGTATAAACTTACTATGTGACAAACAATTTATAGAAAAGTAGGACTAAACATTTTTTTAAATTTCTCTTAACACTAGTTATTAGCAACACCAGATGCATGTAGTATAATTACAGCACTTATTCACTTTTAAAATATGGGAAGACACTAGAAAATATTTTTAAAATATTTTTTTCTTTCCTTCTCTATTCTCCAGTTATTATTTAAATATGCTTCTGCAGTGAGGAATTGCTCTACACACACATGAAAACTGCAAAGTGAAACTGAATATAAACAGAAAGTGACTGATCTCATTTCACTGAGCAAGAGGGTTGAAGGCCAGAAAAGAAATAAATTGCTTAAGGGGTGGGATGTTAAGCAAATATTTATACAATTTTCCAGTTTTTATCAAACATAAAATATAATCTAATAATCATCTAAGGAATGTTTTGAGAACATTTTCCCTTAAGTATTACTCAACATTTAGACATGGATGATCAAAAAGTCGAGACCCACTCCCACCAAGCATACAACAGTATTTATCTGAAGCTCTCTCTACTAGGAAAGATTATAAGGATTAAATTTCAAGCTTGTGCAATTGTCTTTAGACAAACACAACAATATGCAATAAACTAGTATTCCCCAGATGACTTTATGAGAAAAAAAAATTGTGCTAATGACAATTAAGACTGAAAGAAGAGCCAAATAAGTAACAATGTGGGACAAAGAGGCCCCCTTGAAAGATGCATTAGCATGGAAGCCATCAAATCAGGGGGTGGTGGCTTTCCATGTGGGAAGGAATTCTTTGGGGCCACTTTTTGGCTTCCTCCTCACAAAACAGTTCATTCCTTTAAATGATGATACATATTCTCAGGGTTTGGATCAAAGAAAGCAGGGTACAGTGGGTCTCAAACTGAAGTCAGTCTCAGAACTCAATAGTTTAGGGCCAAGTTTAAAAGCTCTCCCAAACAACTTCCATTATGCAGCTCAGTCACAATAATATTTTCCTATTTAACCTGTATTTAATTGGGTCAGTGGAGCAAGAGGACAAACCAGAAACTGTACTGTAAGCTAGTCCCTGCATTTATAAAACAGCTTTTTTTCTGGTATATTGAGCACCTGCTCCTCCTCCTAGATTCAGAGAACAAGCTCTTGGGCACAGAGTTTTCGACTGATTTCAAAGAACAGAACTGTAAGCCTACAAAAATTAATGCCTGAAATAAGTGCATGGGTTCATTCAACATTCCCTGCTCCACCTGTGTTGTCCATTTACAGTGAGCATCTCTTAAGCCTTTTTCCTTAGCTGACTGCTAAGGATCTTGAGCACTTCCAATAATGTTTGTGTAGTTTTTTCCAAAAAATACTACATGCGTTACATGCATAACATCACATTTGAATATAAAATAATTCCAAATACACCATCTTACTCCAAAGAGGACACTGGGAATTTACTAAGAAAAAAACTCCTTGAGAGCAATCCTTGCATGAAGGATTATAAATGCTCATCTCATTTGATCACTTTGATTCCTTAAATAGGAAGCATCTGATGGAACTGGCATGTGGAAGCTTGATTCTCTCACTCCTTGCTGGTAGAGCGTTTCTAATTATTCAACTATTCAAAGATGGTGATGAAAATATGACCAACCAAGTGCACCAGGCACAAGAGATGTTCTATAAAGAGCACTCTTCATGGAAATTATGCTCTACAGCATCATTACAGACACCACATTCAGACCTCATCCTAGTCCAGCTTTCAACATGTGCCTGCTACACAAACTGTCTAAGAACCTTTCTTCTAACTTTACAGCTAAGACCACCATCATTTCAATTGATATTTCAGCAAAACGCAATTAAAATACATGTTTTTATTTTCTTTTTTAATCAGGAGTTGTGCAGTAAAATACTGGCATTTCAAAGGCTCACTAGTATGTTTTTGGTCATCAAGTTACTACACCAGATAGCATTTTTATGTATTCCCAGAGTATCTCTGTGGCTTTACCCATCTGTTCTGTAACAAACTATGTTTCTTTTTATTTCTCGACAGGTGAGAGGTGATGGTGACAAAGGTAATTTTAGGCAGAAGAAGCTACTGTCTACCTTCATCCCTGAGCCCACATGTCTCCTCCACACCTCCTTTGACAATTAAATAGCAGTGCTGTGATAGTAAGTCATAAAACATTGCATCTGCTTCTGCTTTGAGGAACCCTAAAGTACTTAACAGATTTTTGTAAAGTCCCAATTGATTGCAGGTTGACAGCAGCCAAAAATAATGCATCACAGTCCACAGCAAATAATAAGAACAAAATTTCTGACAGAAGCAGTAAGGAGAGATTTAGAAGGAAGAAGTTGCCTGGGCTAGCACATCAAATTTAACATTACTGTTACACTCTCTCTCTCTCTATATATATAGATCTCTGTATCTATACACACACATCATTATGTCTCAGGGATGTGTTAATTCTATTTGTTAAACCAGCTCAAACATTCTTTTCTGTCTGCAACAAACCAAAAATGTCACCCAACATAAGATGAGCTTGTCACCTGTAGCCCTCAAATTGATATCTGAAGGAAACAACAAAGAATTGATACCTACTCTTTCTCCTAGCTTTCTCCCAGTTCAATAGCTGAGGAGATGAGGTATGTACTTGCCAATAGACCATTATGGGAAATTAGATACTCCACACCCCTCTAGTCTAAATTCTTCCCATGCTTCTCTTTCACTCCTTTTAAATCCATGACTCCATGGATTTAAGCCATGACTCCAAATCAGGATGGGCACCACTACCAGTCAGTCTATCATTCACAAACTCTCATCAGGTCATGTGAGGACCATGCACAGATTAATTAAGAGCATTTGCTCTTGGAATGCTTCGCTGTGATATGGAACATTATCCTCGTTTTAGAGATACACAGAAACAGATGTGTTCACAGTTACCCAAGATATACCCAGGACAAAGCTAAGAATCAAATATCAGTAGCCAAGTTTCTGATTGTTTTTACTGGATTGGGATGGGGAAAAAAAATCTCAAACCCTTTATAAGATTAGAAATAAGTTGGTTACACAATATCTCAAAATCAAAAGGCAATACGAAGCCTATGGAAACCGGCCAATGCTTAATATTCAACTTACATGAAATACCTATGAAAAGACTATAAAAGGAAGACTTATAGCTGAGTCTTTTGTAGTATTTTAAATATTTTAACTATGAAAATAGTGCATATTTTGAAATATATATAACAGCTCATAAAATGAGATATTTTCTTCTCTTTGCTCATGCACTTGAAAATACTTTATCTCTAAAATTCATGCCAATACAAAAAAGTCCTAGTAAAAAAGTCTTCTTTCTTCATACCTCAAGATTAAGAAAACCCCCAATAATATAATTAGCTTGCCTTTGAAATAGATTTAAAGACTTTGAAAGCTATTTCCTCATGTCTCTAGGAGTAAATGAAAAGTGAACACATTTCAGCATACAGACTTTGTTAGTGGGTATACCCCTAGTGCCTCTGATTCCATCTGCATTATGTAGGACAGAAATCAAAATGAACAGAAACCAAGCTGTGGTGTGAAGCTCAGGACTCCTCCAGCCATGAGGACCTGCCAACTCACTCTCAGCCATACAAATTCCACAAGTCCTGTCCCCTCCCTGTCTACCATCAATGCCAGCCAAGCCTTCACGTGGTGATAAATCCAATTCTATTTCCTCATAAAACACAATGAGAAGTGAGACTGAGTCGTCCAGTAACGATTTCAAATTCTGGGCATCTTAAGCACAAGTTGTTAAGTAAAACACTAAAATGAACATTACTGTTTAAATATGGGGCTGTGTGATCTTTCACCTCCTTACAAATGTGCCAGCAAGCAAGATTTTACTTGTAAATTAATTTTTAATGTATTTTGGTGATTATGTTTTGGCGCTTATGAGGGATACTTTGGGGAAACTGCAATATCGACCAATTTCCTTTGTTTCTAGCACAAATACAACCATTCACCTCTGCCCCTTGAATAAGATTGGGCTATGCAATTACTGTCTGTTTCATTCTGCTTAAGCATTGCTGAAAATAAAATTAAATTAAATCAACTGTAAGAGAAAGCAACTTCTTGTCTCCAAAGTTTTGAAATGACTGAACCATCTCATATTTAATAATTCAGACTCAGTCCTTTAAATTTTGTCCAGGAAAATAAGATGCTCTTTATATTTCAAAGATGTCTTCACAAAAGTCTGCAGTACTGGATTTTCTGACGCAGAGTGATTATAAAACCCCCTTTTGTTCTCATAACTTCATGATGTATATCTATAACTCTTTCTTGTTTGTGAAGATAAGACTGGCCTTGTCTCTCTAAATGCCTTTTCAAAGGAAGATTCACAGTTGTTTGACTTTTGATCTGTGTGGCAACTAGCTCAACCACCTGCACTGGGTTTGAGCAGTTACTGAGCTTGCTTTGTACCAGCTTATGAACACAGCAAGCCTTTGACACCAGAACAAGCTGATGTGTGAATACACCAATTTACAATGTAAATACAGGGTCCAACAATATGGGCATCTTTAATGACCAAATGTGTAAAGTGCATATATTGTTTACTGATTATATCATTAAATAAAACAGATGGCTCATATTCTCCATCCACCTACAGTGGATTAAAACACAATGGTGTAATAGTCTGGTAAACTGGTAATGTGAAACATTGCTTTGTACTGGTGTAGTAGCATAAATAGCTGTTCACAAATGAGCTACAAAGCTCCACTGCCACTAAGAGTAATTAGCTTAAGGCAGTACTGAAAGAAT
Source organism: Melospiza melodia melodia (assembly GCF_035770615.1). NCBI lineage: Eukaryota > Metazoa > Chordata > Aves > Passeriformes > Passerellidae > Melospiza > Melospiza melodia. Next base: position 9,065,134 of record NC_086202.1, read on the forward strand.
GCTACCTTCACAATCAACACGTGTGTGCCATTCACGCTGAAAACTGCATCTGAAAAATACAGCGGTGACAGAAAGTAGCAAGGAAGTTTCTCTGCATGGATAAAGAAGACCATATGCTTCCCAACATCCCAGCAAGATTGGACACACTTAGAATCATGTTTCTCAAACAATTCCCTATTTAAACGCATTATTGGCGGCCATGATAAGCATGTCAGAGAAACAACAGTGGGTGTTTTTTTTTCACTTGCACAAGCATTTTTATCAGGAGGAAAGTGGGGAGTGGGTGCAAAAATAATTTTAGAGATGCAATTTTTTCTTCAAGAAGAATAATTAGTGTTGCCATCTTAAACTATGAGTAGATGTATAAAATAAGTAAAAGAAAATATGAAGACTTTGCTCTAACTCACAGATGTTACAAAAACCTTCTGGGTTACACTTTGGTTAATATAGCAAACTCCAAGCTGAAAAAGAGCTCCAAGGTAATAAATGCTACACAGTGAGATCCTGCACAAACTATTTTAGAGCTACACAAATGTGGCAGAGAACATAAATACCAATATTTACAGCAAAATAATTTTTCTCTGTCTTTCTCATTTTTCTCAATTTCCACACTGATTTTTTTTTTTTTGCCTTCTTGTTTAAATTCAAGTCAGAGAACCATAGAACGGCTTGGGTTGGATCTTCCATAATAGTTAAAGAGCCAGTCAGAATCAGGAAATTTTCATCCGTCCTATCACCAAGTCGACTAAACAATCTCTCACTGTATGGCCACACTTTATCATTCATGGCTTTTTTATTCTTCTGAGAGCTGCTCAGCAGATTAGTGATGCGTGAACATTTCTTCTGCAGACTTTTAAAGGTCCAATACAACATATTACATGCTACCAGGGATATGAATTCTTCCTCAGTTTTGGTATTGTCCCACAGCAGCACTAATTTATCTGTAACAAAGTGAGTGATACCCCGAAGTCATAATTTATGACCTTCTTTGTAAAACTACAATAATAACAGCAACAACAACTACAAAACACCACCCACCCTACCCCAACCAAGGTTTGCTCAAAATTAAAGAGATCCTTGTTCAACATTAGGGCTAGGGATGAGCAAACCACTCACACAACTATGACTGGCAGGTTCAGGTCCTGGGTTTTGAGGTAGAACATCACTGACTGACTTGGACACAAATTGCACTCAGGTGAGTTTTCCTTTTCCCAGTTGTTGGTCAGTTAATCTCTTATTAGCCAGAAGTCTGACCTACTACTGGACTGAAAATGATCTAACTAAAGTTATTAGCTGAAAGATTAGCTAATAAGGACAAGATCCTGATATCACATCAGTTTTATACCAGTTGGATCACTCCATTGTTTTCTTAAAGATAAAGCTCTTAGTGTGCAATCAGAATCATGCTGGAAAGCCAAATTAACTTTGCTTTTATTAAAAGTCAACAATTTCAATCAAGTGTGGCAAGAAAAGTGCCAAGTGCCACAGAAATCACACTCAGAAGGCACAAAGGAGCTTTTTTACCTTACAAGGCAAATCAATTTGCATTCCTCCATTTGTTTTCAAACACTATCTCTGTCCAAAATACTGGTGTGTCTATGGGCAATGGTGGGAGAAGTGAGTTAAAATCATATTTGTTTGACACAGTTACTGTCTTTTTCTTTAAGTGTTTGGTAAGGGCTACCAAAAAAGTTAAATCTCAGTCTTTTGTAATTTTGTCTTGCAAATGTTGCTTTCAGTCAGCACAGTATACAGTCTAGTTTTAGTCCAGATCTGCAACTTTATGAGAATGATTTAATTTGGATGTTTCTATTTGCAAAGCTCCAGGACATGTACACATGAAGCTACTTGGAAAGGCTGAGCTTCCAGGATTTGCCTATTAGAACAAAATCCACCTCTTCTATTTTTACATTCCTTCAAAAGGCCTGGCTTGATGAAAACTAGAAACTGTAATTTAATTCCGTAGACTTTTTATTTATGTTCTCTAATTCTTGAAAGGTTGAGCAGAAATTTCTTTTCACAGCACAAGTCACCAGAAATCGCCTCACATGCACCAGTACATAAAACAACTCTGTCTACACAGGAAAAAGGATTTGGGCTAAACATTAGGGAAAATTTGGAAATATCTGACTGAAGAGATGGGGAATGTTGATCAGTGGAGAACAGGCCAAACAAATATCTGCCAGGATTAAAACAGGGTCAGTCAATCCTGCCTTAACACAAAAGGATGAACTTTTCTGAAATAATTTCCAAGGTGGTTCTATTTCCTTGGGTAAATATATGGATTAAAAGGAAGTGACCCAGTGGCAAGATATCATAGATACCTTGTGTTCAGAACATGTAACATTCAGGAATTTATGGCTTAAACACTCTGAAGTAAATGGCATGTGCAAAATTCAACCTATATTGTTCTTTCACAGTTATAGTGTGAGTAGTGTCAAGAACATGATCCCTAATCAACTACTGGCCTTAAAGAGTTTGACTTAACTGATTTCTGAAAAGTTGTGTCCAATTATTTCAGCAATTACCAATGCCAGCTTTTGCTAACAGTTTCTCTCCTTCACATAAACAACCATATCATATCCAAAACATGTTCCCTACCTTCACCATTCCTGAACATCACATCAGAGAGAGCTCATCCTACTGGAATCTCCTTGCAACTACTGCAGGAAAGCCCTGCACTGCTAATGCAGATATAAGACATGGCTTCTCAAGGAAGCATGTTGTGGGATACCTGCTGTGGCTCAGACAGGACAATGCTGGCTGTGAAATGCCTTTTGTTTCACCCATGACACTGGGAACCTTTTTAGGCTCTAGCTGCTTAATGGCATTCAACATTCCCTGTGCAGAAAACAACCAGGGTTACACAATACTTAACCTATCATGATGCTTTACATTGTTAGTATATGCAGTCTAGGACTAGCTAGGATAATTATCCACTGGGATCCTGCCTTCCTGCAGAAACACAACTGTGTGTTAATGTTCTTTCCAGCTGTTCAGCTGGACATGAGTAGACAGAAGGGGAGCAAATGAGATAGCAATTCCAGATGATAGAAAAGAGGGAATGGAGGGGACGGAACAAAGACCATTGTACACTTCAAAAAGGAATGGAAAAAGAGAATTAGAAATGTGGTCTGAAGAATGCTGAGAACCCTGCTCATAATGGACATAGTGTAGGCAGCCTAACATGTGGATAAAACTTTCCAACAATCTGAAAACTAAAACAATGCTACCATATAAATGCTCTTACCTCACTGAATGAGGGACATCCCCTTCTAAAGCTGTCTGGGCACAAGGAGATTAAAACACTGACTTATTTTATCCCATGCATTTAAGTTACTAGATGTGAAGATCAATCGTGATGTTCCTTTTTTCTTCCAGGTTTGAAGAAAACTTAACTCTGTATCACTTAGGTTGTTAGAGATGAAGGTTTGCAAAGGCTACGGTGGCATTAAACTAATCCCAGCTACATGCCTGCAATGTTGAAATTGGTCCCTTTTTAAGGCATTCAGTGCCTGTGGCCTGGAACTCTCCATGTACACTGATGGCTGGTGGTTAAATAGCAGCTCAAAAGACTTCTGCACCCTCCATGGTGCATGAGCTGAACAGTATTTCTAACACTGAATAAAAGTACGGCAAGATTTTTCAAAAGTATTGTGGAAACAGCAGAAACAACACTGTCTAAGAAAGATGAGTAAGGTTTAGAAAATGGTTTTCCATTGATTATTAAAAATAACAAATGCATCTTACATGCATCAGATTACATCATAACTAAACTAAGGTCAGGGAACCCATATTGTCCCATACTATTTTAAAATATTTGCTGTTCAGACCTAGAGGTACATTTCCTGTTTTTTGGTTGGACCCCTAATGATGAAGAACGCTCACCCTTGGGAATTTTTCTGATGACACATTTATGTTTTCCAGATGTTTTGTCCATCACTTCAACAAAGAAACAAGGTTTCTTTTCAAAGTCAGAGACAAAGCGAGGAACAACTAGGTACTAATTAATGCCAAAGTTTAATCTGGAATAACAAGCAGTATGTTCTTCATCCAAGGACTAGATTGTGATTACCATCACCACAGAGCTTATTAGTTTCCTTCTGAAAAGATTCAACACCTCATAATTGATAAAGGTTAGCTGCATAAAAAAACACAAATGTACAATAACATAAGAATCACGTAACTAAATGCTTAAAAGTCAGGAAAATTATTTTAAAAGTTTTTATATTGACAGTAACAAGCACTAAAATACACTATGCATATTTTACAGCTTCCAGTTAACAACAGAAATATTAAGGATATGATTTGCAAGGAGCACAATAAAACCTGTGTTGCCCCAAGAGGTGACCCAGAATCATGCTGCCACATATTCCCCCCCTTTTTCAGTCTCCCTCAAGTTAAAGAACTTGCTCCTCTGGTTTAAGTTAACCATATGCTTAAATATGCTCCTGAATCAAGGTCTAAATTACTGAAGTAAACAGCTGCAGCTGTAAATATTCAACAGAGAGCAGACATTTTCTTGAGGATTTACCGTTTCAATCATTTTTCAGTGTAGAAATACATCTTGAAGTAAAAATAGAAATATATGTACAAAAAAGTTGCAGAAACAATTCCTACTCAAACTTCTTTTGGCTTGAGACCAAATATCCTGGAAAGAGGAACTCCTCTATTAGCATGAAAACAAAGCAAATGTAGCTGTATGTTAAACTCCACTCTGGATTGGTGATACAAAGACCTGCCTTCAGAAAACTGCAGAGACTCAACAGTCATGGCCAAGTATGATTGAAACAGGCTTTAGCTCAGAAGAAAACCAGCTTTTTGTCATGGACTTTTGGGGATGGAAACAGAGATTGGTAGGGAAATAGGGGAAAAGGCAGTGGTAACACTCACTCTTTGTTTGGGTTTGTGTCCCCACAGGGACATGACTGTCCCTGCTGCTCTTCAGACATATGGAAATGTGGGCTCTGTAGCCAAGAAAGGAGGCAGAACAGACAATCTAAACTTTGCACATCTCCAGGAGTCAGAGGAAGCAATAAAGAAGTCCTGTGCATACACTGCTGAATGGCCATTGCCAGGTCAGTGGGTGGAGGCACAGCACCCCATGCCCTGCTTCAAGAACTGCCCAACACAGAGTGTCCCCTCAGCCCCATGACCACAACATCCCCACTGCTGAAGCTGTAGGAGAACTGCTAGAAAAAACTGCAATCCAGGCCCAAACTCTGAAGGCCAATTCTGAAAATCACTTCTGCTTAGGACCAGAGGCAATGGACACAAGTTGGATGCTGGGAGGATTTGCTTATCTCAGCTGCTACTGGAACAGATTGCTCAGACAGACATTGGTATCTCCAGCCTTGTATGTGTTTGAAATGTGACTGGAGTCTGAGCAACCTGCTCTAATGAGACTTGCTTTGAACAGGAGGTTGGACCAGATGACCTCTAGGGGTCCCTTCCAACCTAAATTGTCCTATAATACTGTGAAATGTTGAAAAATAACTGCAAGGTCTAAAAAAGTAGAACAAACTCTGACTAGCAGTGATGCAAGAAGCAGGACTCCCAAAATTTTCCTGGAAAGAGTGAAAAAGCTTCACCAGAAGTCTCATTTAATTTCTGACTGCAGTTATATTGGTCATGCAGCTGTTGGCAAGCCACATAACTTATTATCTGAGAGCTGAACTGAACCTTTACTGCCTCATTTCTATCAGAGGTAGTGTCTCTGTCCTGCTGGGAATCAAATTTTAAAAGTCTCTTTTATAAATGCAGATGTGTTCATAAGCTCCTCAAAACATCATTGACAACAATTCAGGACACTGAAATCTGAAGATTAGAAGAGTATTTTTAACACAACACTTTCCTGGTGAACCAGACAGGATAAAAAGTTGTTCTGGAGTGTAGCAGCCATTCTTCTAAAATATTTTCCCGCAATTTGAAGGGGGTAGACAGAACTTATCTGCTAATTGAAAAAAGATTCAAATCTACTGAAATTTTTATCTGGTTACTTTTAGGTTTGTTTGTTTCCCACTGGGCTGTGTGTGGCTTGGAGACTTTCCAAATTCTTTTCTTATAAGCTTTTCTAGGCTATTGGCTTAGGATATGGGCAAAACCCCGAAGATATTCCAGAACACATTCTTTTCTACTTCTTTCTAGCATACTGTGCACTCCCCAGCTCTCACTGGGGTACAGGCCAAGGGATAGAGACCTGAGACAACCCATTCCAGTGCCTCACAGACAAAAACTGCACACTTCATCTAAATCCAAAAATTAATTCCTACTCTAAGTTAATTTTCTGAACCTCCATGTCCTATCATCGCACTCACAATAAAGAATTTCTTCCTAATATCTAATTTAAACATACTCTCTTTCAGTTTGAAGCCATTCCCCTGATCCTAGTAATGCCATGCTATAAGAGGAATGTATTAGCTTAGTAGAACCTAAGTAGTTTCTACAGAAAAAAAAAAGATCATGGAGGTATAGGTTATTTTTATGTGAGAATACTTAAAAACACTTATTACAAAAATACTTTTATCCACATACTCAAAATATTGTGAAACAACAAATTCCAATACATAAGGCTGGGTACCTTATTGCTGGAGCAGCAAACTGGGGCAGGAAGACCTGTCCCTATTATGCCACTGATTTCCTTAGTGAGCCATGGCCACCTACTAAACCTGTCTCTGCTTTTATTCCCCATCTCCAAAACATTTTATGCACAAACACATGGCCAGGGAATTTAGGTCATACAAAGGCAGTAATTTAGCCCTCTAGCTATCTAAATACATGATCTCTTAATATATTCAGCCAGATTCAAAAGAGATGCTGCTTTACCTTTCCCAGACAGTAAAATTAGAAAGGGTTAGGTATTAATTTGAAGCACAGAGTTGTTAGCATCGCATTTGACTTCAAGCATATCAGCAAATAGATATTGTGGGAACAGCCACTATATTGAGCAATGTTCAATTTAACATTACTTTTTCTGTAAAATATTGATGTGGAGATGGTCCTCCAGTGTTTTATTTTATTGGTTCCAGTAATTATGCAAAATATTGTGTGGTGTGTACTGAAGTATGCAGAACTTAGGAAACAACTGCCAATCTGTGATAATTATATTTCTTCCAGTTGTATTTTCTAATACATGCTGATTTCTTGGGGTCTGTATTTCATGATTATTCGTGTAACTAAACAAATTGGGATGATGCTGAGGCTGGGATAATGCTAGACCCTTCTACCCAACAGTCACAAACAAATTAAATTCACTGTAGGTCTATCAATTACGAGGTTTTGAACAACATCCTGAGAATTGTCTACTGAAAGCTGCTTCTCTGCTGGCATTGCTTTTGGCACATTTACCTGACCTGAGCTTAAATCCTAACCTGCCTTTCTTCTAGATGGGTGTTTCAGCTCAGCATTTTTGTTGAAGAACAAGGAAATCCAGTGCTGTTCTGACACACAGAAACATGCCATCATGGTGTTCAACTACATAATCCCTTTGTCTGAAAAGAAGAGCCCAAGTCTATCTCAGAAAGATCATATTTTTCATTTGGCTTATGGAACACTTATAAACTAGGACTCCTAACTGTGATTCCCAAACACAAAACAAAGTCAAAGGTTACAGCATATGTTTTTGTTTCAGCTTCTCCAAATTACTTGCAAATGTATTCAAACACAATATGAGGAGATACTTTATTTTATTGAAAATAACAGACTACAGGGTGCTGCAAAAAAGGCTGGGGTACCTCAAGCATAAACATGGAAAGAATACATTGGTTTAGAAACCCATAAATCCTTATTTGAATCTGCCAACCTGAAAGCCAAGTAAAGCCCGAAAAAACTATTTTTCCTAAATGCTATGTCTGATTAAGCCATACTATTAAATGACAGCTGAACTTTAACATTAATATGATATTATTTAAATAACTGCATGATTTTTTTTACACTAAAATGATGAATGATTTTTGGACAGCTCAATTGACATAAAGCAAGAAACCCCTTTAATGAGATTTGACAAAATGGAGACATATGCAGAATATTCGTTACAGCTCATGTCGCAGAGCCCTTCCAGGGGAGACTTGGGTTTAGTTGGTGTCTTTTCTTTTCCTTCATTTTTTTTATAGTTTATTTTGATTGTCTACAGCCACTGAACCATCCCTTTCAATTGCCACTTCCTTCCTCCATGGATTTTGAATTTAGCTTGGGTCATTTACATATTAGTCTTAATCAGAGAATTTTATATGTTTCATTTTGGAGTTGGAATTGTAAGAAATCTGTGGAATGAAGGCATCAGGTCCAGTCACTTTAACCTTTGTCAATTTGGTGTACAAGGAACTAACAAAGGTATTTTTCTGAGGAGACTTACGGAGAAATAAAGCTTGTGCTAAAGAACAGCTTATAAAATTCCAGTCTTCACATTTCCTATGCCAAATGACAAATCAACAACTCTGCTAAAATTTTCTCCTCTTTTTTTCCTTTTTTCTTTTTTTTTTCTATAAGCAAAGTGCATTAAGCAAACACACAACATAAAAGCCTGTGGCAAGGGTAATTTCAGACTGAACTCTTCAGAGGATGCACTAAACTCCTTTAAAACTGTGCTTTCTTAGCACCCAGCACTGCTTATTAGAGGGATGCTTTTCTTCTTTAGGAAACTGAATATGTACAGAAATAGAGACATCACAGAGAAGCTCAGGTGCTGCTTCACTGGGTAAAGAACACATATCCAGAGGTGCCACTAATTCAAAAAAATCTGTCTGAGAATGCACCGATGCAAATTTAAGAGGAGAAATAATCAGTGGATAACTCCTTCCCTTCAGTCCCACACAGAGTTTTAGGACATTTTCCTTTTCATATCACCTCATTTTGATCCCAGGAACAATTTTCATAACATTGAAAGTGTGGAAAAAACATGCTAAAACCACAAGCATTGACAGTGTGTCTGTCCCATCTATTTAGGTAGAATTGATAATTTTAACCTTTTCTCTGCACATAAATTTATGCTGCCCCAAAACATTTACCAACTTTCTCATTTTAACAGGCAAAAAACCCCCTCAAGACACAGAAATCACTCAAGAATAGGAAAGACAGAAAATCATCATCAAAAGATCTTAATTTTAGAACACATCCAAACTCCCACCATGTTTTAGAACATCCAAAATCCCCCAAATAAATACAAAGAAACAAAGATGAGAAATCATTACACAAGGGCTATCCTTCAGGTTCAGAAAACTCTTTCCATAGGCATGACAAAGCCTTCTATCATACAAAGACCTTCTACACAGCAGTCTGGGTGAAAAAAAGTCAGGTACACCAGCAATATGCTGAGATTGAAGTAAAATTGAAAACAAAGGCATGGAGGGAGAGAAGAAAAAAAGAAAGAGCAGAAATGTCCCTACCTTGGCCTTACCTTCGCAACATTCCCGTCAAAATCCTGGAACTCTTCCCCAGGTTTGCATCTGCTTCTCTAAGCTGGGGAGAAAAGAGTCCCATTAAAGGTAAAAGGCACAGGCAGCCCAGTCTGTACAAAGGACAGGGGTTTCTGCAGTCATCTATGTCAGTAAGCTTCAGGGTTAGCACACAACAAGCTTGTAAAGCCACCAAAGCTCTGAAATTTAAAAATATCTTGTCTTGTTTTCACTTACATAAATATGAAACCCAGACAAGGGAAGTCATTGAGGCAAGAAAGGTGAGTCAGGATAAAGAGCAAAAGCTTTACAAATAAAGGGTTGCAGGTAGAAGCTCTATACATTGGAATCCATAAGTCCCACGTGTGTGTATATTGTTTGTGTACACCAGTGAAAGGATCAAGGGATGAAGAGACAGCCATGTTCCTGATGCTTTATGAAAAGAAAGACATATCTTTCTTTCACTGTTTTTCAAAGACTGTAGTTTAAAGAAAGAAACAGAAATACAAAATATATCACTTTAGCAATTCTGTAAAATAAATATGTCTATACTGCCCCTTAAATATAAAACTTGTACTGACCTTACAGCAGCCACCTGTGGCCTGGGTGCTCAAATGCTTTGTGAACAGTCTATGCACATGTACAGAAGGAACAGCTATACAGTATATATAGTAGGTTTTTTTCATGTAAGGAGCTCCCACTCACTGAAATGACCATTTTTGTAGTTTATTAGGACAAAGGAAACCTATAGGCTACAGCTACACCTAATTATCTGTCTTGTTCTACAGCTCTCAAAATATTGCAAAATAGGTAAAATATGAAATAGAGTAGATGAAAAGTTATGAAGCAAGTGAACTTGATGTTTATTTCTATTACTTTTTAAAAGGGATTAAAATGTCCCCTCTCTTTTTGTGTTTATTAGTGTCTCACAAAAGGAAATCTAGAAATTGGAAGATAACAGGAAAAATGGAGTTACTTTCCTATCACCTCTTCTCCCACTGGCAGCTAGAAGAGAGACATCTTTTGACATTTTAGACATCTTGGAACCAGTGGGACATCAAAATCTACTGTAAAATGATAATGTAATGATTATGACTATTTCAGTTATGAAATAGCAGAGACCACTGTTTCTAACATGCCCCCAAACACAGCTTTGTGTACATGCATAAAAACATTCTTCTCCTTGTGAAAGTTGAATATTTACCTCTTCATAATCAAATGAGATTGAAAGGATTACCTGAGTCATTGACTTCTTACTGAAAAAACTTTGTTGTACTAGACAAAATGCATCCTGTGTTTCAAATCCATCAAAACAGTAACGCTGCCAAGGAGAGTGGCAGTCTTCCAATAACAAATCACCTTTACCATAACAAACCACTATTATATCTTGAATATTTGAACAGCAGCAATATTAAACCCAGTCTCTATTCTGGAGCACAATACTGTAAATATTTGCTGGCAGATTTAAGGCTTATTACTGGAATCAGTAGGTGATGCGACAATCAGTGTCACATAACCTTTTTGCATAAATTTCCTCCTTATTCCTCTAAAAGCTATTAAGAAAATACCAAGTAGAAGCTGGGGCTGGATAACACCAATCAAGTCTTGCTCTTAGCAATATCATATTCATTGGGAAGGCTTGCACTAACTCTCAGATCTCTGTAATTATGTTCTATGATGGAACAAAGATGAGTATTATATTCCAGGGAGGCCATTCCCTCATTTTTTCCTGATTCATCTAGACAATTCAAGCTCCAGAAAAGCAGTTTAGCCCGGTTTGACACAAGTAACAGCAGAAAAAACGTCACAATAATTTTTAAAAGGCTCATTAAAAAGCCAAGTTCTTATCTATGCTAGAAGGGAATCTGAAGTACAAATGTATGCTTTACATTGGTCTTTTATTATTCATAAAGATGCATTTAACACTTGGGGCTTCTCCTCCCTTTTCACAGAAAAGTAGCGCTCTCCTTTTTACCATTAAATGTTTGATCCTAACTTTCCTCTCTTGCTGCAGGATTCTACCTGACAGCTAGAATCAGTGCTGATAGTTAGGAAGGGGAAGCTGAATCTTAGGGGTTTGACAAACTCCTCTAAGCAAGACGACCTCATGTTTTTATGGTAATAAAAAACCCACAAAATAAGCAAAAGAAACATTAAAAAAGAAACAAACACATACACAGATAGTTGGAAGATCTCTATCTACCTCCCAAGAGAATGCTAAGAAAACACCTTTTCTTCTAGCTCTGGCAGAGAAAAAAAAACACTTGAAGAGTTTCAAACTGTAAGTTTGGTTTTATTTAAAACTGAATTATCTGAATGCAGTTCTTCCACCATTTCTTTACCAATGCCAGCACACCACAGAAGTGTGGAATGGAACTGGTGGAATGTGAACCTCTTAACCAGTGTGTGTTTCGCAGAACTGCTGTAGTGAAAACATTTTCAAACAGGCTTTGATGTTAGCAGTGGCAAATCTATATGGTTTTTAAAGATAATATTAAGAATACTAATGAGAAAACAGGAAGATGAACAAGATGCTGACATTGATATCTTGTCTGCCTTAGACAAATTTTGAGGTTTTCCTAAAAGATGTTGCATCTTTTAATGTCCTGTATAATCCAGCTAACCTTTTGACTTGTAGCACAGCTTTTATCCCTTCTCTTTGTCTTCAGAAGAAAATATGAGTTTTACTCTATGGACAGGAAAATTCATATATGTAAATTTTACCAAACCATTGAGACATGAGTTTATTTACATTTTGCTTATAAAAAATAATTGCCCTAATTTTCTCAACATTGAACTGTTAAACCTGACCATCATACTCACTGTGACAATTTCACTCCAAAAGACAAGTTTATTCTCTGGTTGATAAGATAATAACTCCATGTATTTAATGTACACCTATCATGCATTGATAAAGCACCCTCTGTTTTGTCTTTCAAAATTTCTAGAAAATTGAAAGCTAGCTAAATTATCTAAGATCTCCCCTGAATGTTCATCAGAGTATACACAGACAGCTGGAACAGGTAGAGCCATGTGGCTCCACTGGAGAACTTTTCTGAATTCCCTGAAGAAAATATTTTAAGTATTTTTAAGTATTTCAGTGGCTCCTGATAAAAAACCTTGGAATTTGAGATCTTCCATTATGACAAGAGGTTTTTTTCCTGCATTGTGGTGGAGTACGTATGTACTACACATTCCTAGAATATCCTTCTTATTTTTAATATTGCCTTTTGCATCTTACAGGTTTTGCCTTCAAAGAAATTTGCTCCTCAGGTGGAAAGCAATGAAAAGGAAAAGTTATGCTATGAACCATGCATACATTGAATGATCAGAATTACATCCCTGGGATATACAGGATCAGCAGAAAGGAATACATGGCATTTATCTCCATTGCCTAGGTTTTATTTGTCCAGCTAGAAACAGAAAAGCATTTCAGACTCAGCAGTCACTGGGGATATAAGAAGTGGAGGTGAAATATAACACCAAGTTGCCAGAACAAAACTTGGTCAATCCTCACAATTCTCAGTTACTTTTAGTGATCTAGCTATATTTAGTGTTTTAAAGTAGTTAATGCCCAGCACTTCAGAAAGCAACTGGTACAGCTGGCAGAAAATGCCACATTAATGCTGTTATAGGAAGCTTTATTAATCAAAGCTATCCAAGTGAAGAAACTCCCTGGGACAGACAAAGGAGTTTTTTTTTAAGTGCCAATGGTCAGTTAAGAGATGTGTGGGAGAACCTGGCTTTGCAAAAAATCGGACACTTGGGAAAGTATCTGAACAAGAGGTCATGGACAGAAAGTCCTGGTTCTGTGAGTAGAAACCAGAGACAGAGAGGCTGGGTTTCCACATGGAAGTTCAGATAACTTGTACACATTGGATGGGATGGGCTCCTGAGCATCTCTGTTAGCTCTGCACAGTGGAGCTGATCCCCATGGAAGCCCCAGGAGCCAGAAGTGGCACAGATATGTGGCCTTGGCTGCAGAGACAGAGCAGCAGCACCTGCTCCTCACACTGACCTGCCCGAGGGGCTGTTATTTGCATCCGCAGCTACAAAGAGTAAGGTTGCTCAACTATTAGAAGCTCACTTATAATACTGAACTGTCTCATAGGAAGCCCAAGCAGTCATTGGATTGGACAGTATAACAAACCCTTCAAAGGACAGAACACTGACCTAACTGTGATGGTGACAGAAAATTTGCTCCCAGCAGCAGATTTGGTGACTACAGTGTGACATCCCATCAGAGAGACTTGGCAGGATGGGGCCCATGTAAGACACTTTGCAGTTCTTCACTGCAGATGGTGATTAATCTCATCTTTTTTTTTTTTTTTTTTTTTTTTTTGCATGCACAAAGAACTTGCCCAATGCAAATAAAATGCAGAATCAGCAATTACTTATTATCAAACTTACCCTCTCCCGAGCCCGCTGGATCTTCTCTCTGTCATGGCTGAGGTTTTCAAGCATCTCCTGTCCAATCTGCTCTGCATTAAAAAATGAAAATGTAAATCATGAAAAATACAGCTTGTGACTGCAAGGCCTTAAAATGCCAAGTTAGATTCTAACAAGAGCACTTAACACATGTGGTAGCCTAATCACTCCTCATTATTTTAAATTTTAAGTTTTTCAAACAACATAAAACTGAAGAAGCAAACCAAACCAGAAACTGCCCCTCTGCAGTCTCCTGAGATTGTCTACACCCTGGGAATTGATGCTGACCTTTGATCTGTGAAACAAAGGCAAGAAGACTTTCACACTTGCTCTAGATGCTGGGTGCTCATACTTCCTATCTACTCCTTAAGCCCAAGGAAGTCAGTAAGCCTTTGCTAAACACCAGCCATCCTTGTACATCTAAAGACACAGAAGTCATATTAGAAGAAAACCTCTCTCACTGCCTCTCAGCATTTACCATTGATGCTTAAATGAAAGCCTTTTCAGGCTCAGCCCAGTCACTGGTGTGTGCTTTGCTCCACCATGGATTGTTTCTGGCTGGCTTAGAGATAGGCTGTAATCTGCTGATGTTTTCAAGAGCAGACAGAGACATTAATTTATAGTCATCACCGTTTGTTTACACGGGGCTTGTTTGCTTCCGCAGCTTACACTGAACCAAAGTTTGCAAAATTATAGTGCAGAGGCCTCAAGATATGGTACAAAGACAACACAAGATGCCAAAACTTTGCTCTTCAAACAGCTTCCATCAAATGCTTCTCTAACGCTGAAATATTAGCAGCAAGTATAGAGGAGAGATTTTAATCTTCAAAGCTCTATAGAAATATTAAGGAACCCTTCCTGTATTTCCCCGAAGGAGAAAAATAAGTTAAAGCATTCCCATTTTACAGATGGGGAAGCAGGCAGAAGGAGCTGAAGCAGCTGTAGCTTTGCCTCAGGACACACAGCACGTGTGAGACAACCAGCATTTCTGTGCACATTCATTTACGGTACTTAGCAGGTTTACAAGAGATACGAACCAAAACAGTACAACTACAAAAATATGGCTTTTTTCCCCTAAACAACAAAAAAAGTGCCTTGCTTTTCTTTTGGTGAGAGAGTGGGATCCTAAATGTCATTATTCAGGGAGCCTTCAGAAATAGATCATTAAAAACTCAGTAATATGTTAGTAAACAAAATTATGGGGTTTTTTAAATAGATAGTCAGTCCATTTTCAAGGAACAATCCAAAGTAGAATCACCTTAAACTTTAAAAGTTTGAGACAAGCAATGTTATTTTTAAATTCATTTAACACAAGGTACATAGTCTGCCAGATGAAGTCGGAGGAAATTCATTACATATATATTTCTCTATCAGTTGCCAAGTATAGTACAAGTAAGATAAATATTTCCTCTGACCACAAATTGACATCCTCATTATGCTATCTTGTCCCTCTTGGCTCGCTGCTCTTTACTTTTAGCTGTATATACAATGCCTCCCAAAGGTGAAATGTGGTAAGATACATGGGTTTGGAGTTAAAAAGGCTGCACAGTGCAGTGCAGTTACACAAATGGCAGCCTCAGAAAGTGATTCACAAGAGCCTTGCCAATGTTTGCATGTCAAAGGACTTACAGGATGGAACTATACTGAGCTTTTCCTCATTAAAGCACTCAAAATACCGTAATACACAAACAGAAATATGTGTTCAATATAATCCAGGGGAGAAAAAAAGAAAAAACAACAAAGCAAAATCTCTTAAAAGAGAGGGGAAAAAAATAAACAAATTACCAACCTAGTAGCATGAGGTGAAATGATAAAAAGTGTATTTAGTGCTAAAAATTACATGTATGTTTGCAGACATAAAGGAGCATGAGGTACAGATCTTCCTTCAAAGGAATAAGTATAAAATACACGGCTAAAATGGTTTTGTATCTCATGAACAAAGCTCAAAAATATCTTTGTAGGGAACAGTTTTATTTTTATTACAGCAATTTTTAAGCAAGTTACTGTGGGTTTGTATATTTTTTTTTCATCTTCTTCCTGTCAGTGGCAAGTTCAGACTCTTAGCTTTTTATAATGATTGAGTTTATTTTCCAACCATCAATGTGACAGCAGCATCAACTGTAAGTGAGGGTAAAACACCGTCACTTTGACGAATAGTGTATTTTCCTCTCATTGTCGATGACTGAAGACATCAATAAATAAGGAAGGAGAGCATGTCAGCCAGAATATCACAGAATGAATTGTTGATATGACACTTAGGGATTAAACCTTCAGCCATGAAGTTCAACCTAGCAGAGGGGTCTGAGAACTGAGATAGTTGCGTTTCTTCCCAGCAGCCTCTATAGATAAATAATTGGACGGATCATCAATTTTACAGGAGTAGCTTTACTCTACATGCACTTTTGTTGATGATCTCTGGCCTTTTTTGGGCTAAAATAACAACATAAGTTGAACAAAGAGATAGGACGGAGATAACATAATCTCACAGTAAGTTTGCAAACATAAATTGACACCTTTATCCTCTTCATATCCTCATTCTACTCAGAAAATTCACTGATGACAGTGAAACTTGATTTTTAGCTGGAAGGTCAAGACAGTCGAACAAAAATATTATTACACAGAGAAAATAAAGACTTCTCAATGAAGACATGTCTCTTCACTTGGTTTGCAACTGAAAGCACCTGGGACTAGGAGAAATGTAGCATTACCCCACTGTACAGCTAATTACAAGCTCGATATAATTGCTTTCTAACATTTTTCAGGTTTCCCCACAACTCTGATGTTTTCCTTCCAGTTAAAACATTCATCTATGTGTCAGATTCATGCTTTTAGTGCAATGGTGCTGCATGGATCTTCCCAGCCTACTTATAATGCAAGTCATTGAAAAAGCTACTACAGTTATGTGAAAAGGTCAGGTTTGTAAGATATACTGTAGTGCAGATGCATGAATTAAGACCAATACACAAACTAAAGGGTGTTGCCTGTTGCCAGAAATGGTGTTATTTCCACAGAATCTTAACAATGTCAATTATTTGGGGATTATGCCAACCTTTCCCTTGTTTTGTACGGACAATGTTCAGTATGGTGCAGTCCCAAGTCCTTCCAAAGACTGAGTGGTGCTGCCTCTTCAAACTGAAATTCCCAAAGAGATGCATAAAATTATGTTTTAAAATTACAGCTAAACTGTGTGAAGCAGAAGGGTGAATGCATTTACATCATTATTATCTGTGTACTGACAGAGGGCAGGAATATTCGATAGAGCAATTATCTCAGTCTTAAACAATGCTGTGATGGCCAGAAAAAAATATTTCTGAAAAAGTACATAATGTTAACAAGCATCATCCTTAAATGGTGAATGCTAAAATCCACAGCTCTAAATGTATTCTGCACTAAAGGTTTTTTGAATAAAGTATGTGAAATCATCTTCTTTTTGAAGAAGATGATTTCAAAAATGCCATATTGTGAGTCCAACACAAATGGTGCCTGGTTCTATGAGACTATGTTATATAAGAAAAATATAACATTTCTTATCCTGAAACACTGAAATTAATTAGAGGAATGAATATAACTTTCCTCACTTGAAGAAAAAAAACAACACACCCCAAACATAACAAATGCAAACCTAACTTCCCCCTTCATCTGTGCACAAATTGGCACATGGCTTTCAACAGTTATGCTGAGATAAACCCAAAAGACAATGACCACTTCTAGCAATGATCTGCACTCCTGAATAAGCTCTTTCTTTGGAATTTGCTTGTAACCTGTATGCAGTATTTATACATACAAATTGTAATTATTTAATATGTGGTCCACAGAGTTTGATTTCTAATACCTACACACACGTCAAGAATGCAAAATAAGTTGTGCTTGACTGGTTTCTTTTACTTTTTTTGCCTCCAGCCATTTAAGAATTTATGTACTTTATCACCTAACTGATTCTGAAAGAGCTTTTTCTAATCACTCAAGTCAATAATACTTTTTTTGCCCTAAGAATGACTAACATATTTACTCAAGAGACAGGAATGACACGGAATGAGCCTCTCCAGGTTTTAGGATAAACAAGTATGAATTTTTATTAATTTTGAAGACAGACTCCCTATTTTTCTTTTCATATGAAAAATGAAATAATCCAACATAGTTTATAGAGCACTTTTTCTCCCAAAGTGTACCCTGTGTGTTTGCATATATATGTGTGTACATATATATGTGTGTGTGTGTGTGTGTGTGTGTGTGTGTGTGTACATATAAAAGTGTCCTAAGATGCAGCAGATATCTTGATATGATTTAAAATACAAAAAAACCCCCTCAACTTAAAAGAAATAAAATCACAGAAAGCATGGAATGCTTTCTGGAAATATGATTTGCTCAATCTCATGATATATACAATGAATGCATCCTAGCTATGTAATTAGACATTGGAAACAACAAATTAATTTACACTGGGAAAAGAAGATCATGTTAAAAATCAAGATGGCTGTTCTACAGAATCATGAAATACACTACAAAAACCACTGTGTGTTGATCAGAGTAGGAGTGGGGAACAGTTCCAGGCTGAGATCCTCAGCCCTGCCCAGTGAGCAGTGCCATTTGGGGAGAGCAATTCTGTGTGGTCTTTGCACAGAGGCATCACATGCTCTGAAGATGTAGCAAAAGCTTAGACATGATTTTTGGAAACTATGCTGACAGAGGCTGGGGCTTTTTTATTTTTACTTTTTTTCCTAAAGCCACTCCATTTTGGACAGGTTAAAAGTTTTGATTTTAGGAGACTAGGATAAATCATCAAAAGCCGTGTCTGGGAAAAAATACTAGAAAGTGTTAAAAGCTTACTGTTCAGAGGTGACAGCAAGCAGATTTACAAACTTGGAAAATATAGGTTGCAGGAGTTGAAGAATTCAGGGCTGAGTTGAACACCTTACACTTCTGACAACAGAAAGTTAATAAAGAAAGTGATGACATATCTTGAAGTATAGGGACACAGGTAAAAGTCCAATAAATTCCACAGTTCACAGCTGACATATATTTACATTGAACAGCTGATACAATTAGAAACAGAAGGATTTAGATCATTAAGGTTATTAAAAAACAAGTACAGGGTAATACAGATAGATGAAGGGTAATGTAACAGCCATAAGCCAATGGAGAGACAATTTGTAGAGTATTAACAGAACAGTGAAACATGAGTTAGTGCTCAAATGCCTCAAGAATCTGCCATGAAGATGTTAATCTGCATGCTGCTAAGTGGTCAATTAACACAATAAAATAAAAATTAGCTATTTTTATAGGGATTAGTTGGCTTCTTCAGCAGAAGCAAATGCCATACAGGTGGAAAGAACACTGACAATCCACAGCACTCACCAAGGACATGCAACACTTCCAGAGCTGTCAGAAGTTCAGTTGCAAGAGAGCATAAAAGAAGTTGCCCAGTCTCACTGTGGAGGCAAGTAACATCTAAAAATACCTCCCAAACTTCCAAAGTCCAAGATGTCCACCAAAGTAAAATACAAACATTTTTCAAATGAAAAGGTCTCCCTATAAGCTATAATGGATGTTCATGAAATTATTTTTATTGGTCAAGAGCAAAAGGGGTTGGTTGAGACTGAGGTCAGAGAAGCCAGAAAGAAAAACATCCAGAACACCTAATCACAATTCAGTCTTTGTGTTTTGTTCAAAATAAAGAAGAAAAGATATTTGAGGAAGGTGCCACATGCCTTTAAGAACAAACCAGGAGCATTTCATGACCAACACCTCCCATGGTCCAGGCCTGGTTTGTCCTTCCCCAGTAAAAAAAGAAAAAGCCAGATGAATGAGAAGAAAATAGGATAAAGAAGGAAGAAAGATGACAGACCTAGTAACTTCACCTCCAGTTGCTTTTTCTCTTTCTAAAGTTTCATACCTTTTCTGAAATCGTAACTTACATCAGTCTGCTGGTAAAAAACAAGTCATCTCTCGCTAACTGATGTATTTTTTTTCTGTCTACTCCCATCACCAATCTAGCTGAGCTCCCTTACTAACATCCTCACAGCAACATTCACAGGAGGTGGCAGACT